>NW_024543447.1:0-130941 GCF_018167655.1 Microtus oregoni
GCACCCTGAGAACTGAGCACCGAGCACCCCTGAGTACTGAGCACCCAGCAACCATGAGTACTGAGCCCCGAGCACAGAGAGTACTGAGCACCGAGCACCCTGAGCACTGAGCACCCAGCACCCTGAGTACTGAGCACCAAGCACCCTGAGTACTGAGCACCCAGCACCCCCGAGAATGAGCACCCAGCACCATGAGTACTGAGCCCTGAGCACCCAGAGTATTGAGCACCGAGCACCCTGAGCACTGAGCTCCCAGCACCCTGAAAACTGAGCACCGAGCACCCTGAGTACTGAGCACCCAGCACCCCGAGAATGAGAACCCAGCACCATGAGTACTGAGAACCGAGCACCCTGAGCACTGAGCACCCAGCACCCTGAGTACTGAGCACCAAGCACCCTGAGTACTGAGCACCCAGCACCCAGAGTACTGAGCACCCAGCACCCTGAGTACTGAGCACCCAGCACCCTGAGCACTGAGCACACTGAGTACTGAGCAACCAGCACCCTGAGCACTGAGCACCCAGCACCCCCGAGCACTGAGCACTGAGCACCCTGAGCACTGAGCACCAAACACCCCGAGCACTGAGCACCCAGCACCCTGAGTACTGAGCACCCAGCACCCTGAGTACTGAGCACCCAGCATCCTGAGTACTGAGCACCCTGAGGACTGAGCACCCAGCACCCTGAGTACTGAGCACCCAGCACCCTGAGTACTGAGCAACCAGCATCCTGAGTACTGAGCACCGATCAACCTGAGCACTGAGCATCCAGCACCCTGAGCACTGAGCACCCTGAGGACTGAGCACCCAGCAACCTGAGTACTGAGCACCCAGCATCCTGAGTACTGAGCACCCTGAGTACTGAGCACCCAGCACCCCTAGCACTGAGCACCCAGCACCCTGAGTACTGAGCACCCTGAGTGTGGAGCACCCTGCACCCTGAGTACTGAGCAGCCAGCACCCTGAGTACTGAGCACCCTGAGTGCTGAGCACCCTGCACCCTGAGTACTGAGCACCCAGCATCCTGAGTACTGAGCACCCTGAGTACTGAGCATCCAGCACCCCGAGCACTGAGCACCCAGCACCCTGAGTACTGAGCACCCTGAGTACTGAGCACCCAGCACCCCTAGCACTGAGCACCCAGCACCCTGAGTACTGAGCACCCTGAGTGCTGAGCACCCTGCACCCTGAGTACTGAGCAGCCAGCACCCTGAGCACTGAGCACCCAGCACCCTGAGTACTGAGCACCCAGCACCCTGAGAACTTAGCACCCAGCAAATGAGCACTGAGCACCCAGCACCCTGAGTACTGAGCACCGAGCACCCTGAGTACTGAGCACCCAGCACCCTGAGTACTGAGCACCGAGCACCCCGAGTACTGAGCACCCAGCACCCTGAGAACTGAGCACCCAGCACCCTGAGCACTGAGCACCCAGCACCCTGAGTACTGAGCACCGAGCACCCCGAGCACTGAGCACCCAGCACCCTGAGCACTGAGCACCCAGCACCCTGAGTACTGAGCATCCAGCACCCTGAGTACTGAGAACACAGCACCCTGAGCACTGAGCACCCAGCACCCTGAGTACTGAGCACCCACCACCCTGAGTACTGAGCACCCAGCACCCTGAGTACTGAGCACCCAGCACCCTGAGTACTGAGCACCCAGCACCCTGAGTACTGAGCACCGAGCACCCCGAGTACTGAGCACCCAGCACCCCGAGGACTGAGCACCCAGCACCCTGAGCACTGAGCACCCAGCACCCTGAGTCCTGAGTACTGAGCACCCTGAGTACTGAGCACCCAGCATCCAGAGCACTGAGCACCCAGCACCCTGAGTACTGAGCACCGAGCACCCTAGGCACTGAGCACCCAGCACCCTGAGTACTGAGCACCCAGCACCAAATATACTGAGCACCGAGCATCCTGAGCACTGAGCACCGAGAACCCCGAGCACTGAGCACCCAGCACCCTGAGTACTGAGCACCCAGCACCAAGAGTACTGAGCAGCGAGCACCCCGAGCACTGAGCGCCCAGCACATTGAGTAATGAGCACCCAGCACCCCGAGTACTGAGCACCCAGCACCAAAAGTACTGAGCACCGTGCATCCTGAGCACTGAGCACCCAGCACCCCGAGAATGAGCACCCAGCACCCTGAGTACTGAGCACCCATGACCCTGAGCACTGAGCACCGAGCACCCCGAGCACTGAGCACCCAGCACCCTGAGCACTGAGCACCCAGCACCCAGAGCACTGAGCACCCAGCACTCTGAGCACTGAGCACCCAGCACCCTGAGTACTGAGCACCCAGCACCCTGAGTACTGAGCACCCAGACCACGAGCTCTGAGCACCCAGCACCCCTAGCACTGTGCACCCAGCACCCTGAGTACTGAGAACCCAGCACCCTGAGTACTGAGCACCCAGCACCCTGAGCACTGAGCACCCAGCAGCCCGAGCACTGAGCACCCAGCATCCTGAGCACTGAGTACTGAGCACCCAGCACCCTGAGCACTGAGCACCCAGCACCCTGAGCACTGAGCACCCAGCACCCTGAGTACTGAGCACCCAGCACCCCAAGCACTGAGCACCGAGCACCCTGAGTACTGAGCACCCAGCACGCTGAGCACTGAGCACCCAGCACCCCGAATACTGAGCACCCAGCACCCTGAGTACTGAGCACCCAGCACCCTGAGTACTGAGCACCCAGGACCCCTAGCACTGAGCACCCAGCACCCCGAGCACTGAGCACCCAGCACCCCGAGAATGAGCACCCAGCACCCTGAGTACTGATAACCGAGCACCCTGAGTACTGAGCACCCAGCACCCTGAGTGCTGAGCCCCCAGCACCCTGAGTCCTGAGCACCGAGCACCCCGAGCACTGAGCACCGGGTACCCCGAGCACTGAGCACCCAGCAACCTGAGTACTGAGCACCCAGCACCCTGAGTACTGAGCACTGAGCACTGAGCACCCTGAGCACTGAGCACCCAGCACCCTGAGCACTGAGCAACCAGCATCCTGAGCACTGAGTACTGAGCACCCAGCACCCTGAGCACTGAGCAGCCAGCACCCTGAGCACTGATCACCCAGCACCCTGAGTATTGAGCACCCAGCACCCCAAACACTGAGCAGCGAGCACCCTGAGTACTGAGCACCCATCACCCCGAGAATGAGCACCCAGCACCATGAGTACTGAGCCCCGAGCACCCAGAGTACTGAGCACCGAGCACCCTGAGCACTGAGCACCCAGCACCCTGAGAACTGAGCACCGAGCACCCTGAGTACTGAGCACCCAGCACCCCGAGAATGAGCACCCAGCACCATGAGTACTGAGCACCGAGCACCCTGATCACTGAGCACCCAGCACCCTGAGTACTGAGCACCAAGCACCCTGAGTACTGAGCACCCAGCACCCTGAGTACTGAGCACCCAGCACCCTGAGTTCTGAGCACCCAGCACCCTGAGCACTGAGCACACTGAGTACTGAGTAACCAGCACCCTGAGCACTGAGCACCCAGCACCCCGAGCACTGAGCACCCAGCACCCCGGGCACTGAGCACTGAGCACCCTGAGCACTGAGGACCCAGCACCCCGAGCACTGAGCACCCAGCACCCTGGGTACTGAGCACCCAGCACCCTGAGCACTGAGCACACTGAGTACTGAGCAACCAGCACCCTGAGCACTGAGCACCCAGCACATCGAGCACTGAGCACCCAGCACCCTGAGCACTGAGCACCCAGCACCCTGAGCACTGAGCACCCAGCACCCCGAGTACTGAGCACCCAGCACCCCGAGTACTGAGCACCGAGCACCCCGAGCACTGAGCACCCAGCACCCTGAGTACTGAGCACCCCGAGTACTGAGAACCCAGCACCCTGATCACTGAGCACCCAGCACCCTGAGTACTGAGTACAGATCACCCTGAGTACTGAGCACCCAGCACCCTGAGTACTGAGCCCCCAGCACCCTGAGTACTGAGCACCCAGCACCCCGAGCACTGAGCACCCAGCACCCCGAGAATGAGCACCCAGAAACCTGAGTACTGAGCACCCAGCACCCTGAGTACTGAGCCCCCAGCACCCTGAGTTCTGAGCACCCAGCACCCTGAGCACTGAGCACACTGAGTACTGAGCAACCAGCACCCTGAGAAGTGAGCACCCAGCACCCCGAGCACTGAGCACCCAGCACCCCGAGCACTGAGCACTGAGCACCCTGAGCACTGAGGACCCAGCACCCCGAGCACTGAGCACCCAGCACCCTGAGTACTGAGCACCCAGCACCCTGAGCACTGAGCACACTGAGTACTGAGCAACCAGCACCCTGAGCACTGAGCACCCAGCACCCCGAGCACTGAGCACCCAGCACCCTGAGCACTGAGCACCCAGCACCCTGAGCACTGAGCACCCAGCACCCCGAGTACTGAGCACCCACCAACCCGAGTACTGAGCACCTAGCACCCCGTGCACTGAGCACCCAGCACCCTGAGTACTGAGCACCCAGCACCCTGAGTACTGAGCACCCCGAGTACTGAGAACCCAGCACCCCGATCACTGAGAACCCAGCACCCTGAGTACTGAGAACAGATCACCCTGAGTACTGAGCACCCAGCACCCTGAGTACTGAGCCCCCAGCACCCTGAGTACTGAGCACCGAGCTCCCCGAGCACTGAGCACCCTGAGTACTGAGCACCCAGCACCCTGAGTACTGAGCACCCAGCACCCTGAGCACTGAGCACCCAGCACCCTGAGTACTGAGCACCCAGCACCCCGAGCACTGAGCACTGAGCACCCTGAGCACTGAGCACCCAGCACCCCGAGCACTGAGCACCCAGCACCCTGAGTACTGAGCACCCAGCTCCCTGAGCACTGAGCACACTGAGTACTGAGCAACCAGCACCCTGAGCACTGAGCACCCAGCACCCCGAGCACTGAGCACCCAGCACCCTGAGAACTGAGCACCCAGCACCCTGAGCACTGAGCACCCAGCACCCCGAGTACTGAGCACCCAGCACCCCGAGTAGTGAGCACCGAGCACCCCGAGCACTGAGCACCCAGCACCCTGAGTACTGAGCACCCAGCACCCTGAGTACTGAGCACCCCGAGTACTGAGAACCCAGCACCCCGATCACTGAGCACCCAGCACCCTGAGTACTGAGCACCCAGCACCCTGAGTACTGAGCCCCCAGCACCCTGAGTACTGAGCACCCAGCACCCCGAGCACTGAGCACCCAGCACCCTTAGCACTGAGCACCCGGAGGACTGAGCACCCAGCACCCTGATAACTGAGCACTGATCACCCTGAGCACTGAGCACCCAGCACACCGAGCACTGATCACGCAGCACCCTGAGTACTGAGCACCCAGCACCCCGAGCACGGAGCACCCAGGACCCCGAGCACTGAGTACTGAGCACTCAGCACCCTGAGTACTGAGCACCGAGCTCCCTGAGCACTGAGCACCCAGCACCCTGAGCACTGAGCACCCAGCACCCTGAGCACTGAGCACCCAGCACCCTGAGTACTGAGCACCCAGCACGCTGAGTACTGAGCACCCAGCACCCCGAGCACTGAGCACCCAGCACCCTGAGTACTGAGCACTGAGCACCCAGCGCCCCGAGCACTGAGCACCCAGCACCCTGTGTACTGAGCACTGACCACCCTGAGTACTAAGCACCCAGCACCCTGAGTACTGAGCACCCATGACCCTGAGCACTGAGCACCGAGCACCCCGATCACTGAGCACCCAGCACCCTGAGCACTCACCACCCATCACCCCGATCACTGAGCACCCAGCACCCTGAGCACTGAGCACCCAGCACCCTGAGCACTGAGCACCCAGCACCCAGAGCACTGAGCACCCAGCACTCTGAGCACTGAGCACCCAGCACCCTGAGTACTGAGCACCCAGCACCCTGAGTACTGAGTATCCAGACCACGAGCACTGAGCACCCAGCACGCCTAGCACTGTGCACCCAGCACCCTGAGTACTGAGAACCCAGCACCCTGAGTACTGAGCACCCAGCACCCTGAGCACTGAGCACCCAGCAGCCCGAGCACTGAGCACCCAGCATCCTGAGCACTGAGTACTGAGCACCCAGAACCCTGAGCACTGAGCACCCAGCACCCTGAGCACTGAGCACCCAGCACCCTGAGTACTGAGCACCCAGCACCCCAAGCACTGAGCACCGAGCACCCTGAGTACTGAGCACCCAGCACGCTGAGCACTGAGCACCCAGCACCCCGAATACTGAGCACCCAGCACCCTGAGTACTGAGCACCCAGCACCCTGAGTACTGAGCACCCAGCACCCCTAGCACTGAGCACCCAGCACCCTGAGCACTGAGCACCCAGCACCCTGAGTACTGAGCATCAAGCACGCTGATCACTGAGCACCCAGCACCCTGAGCACTGAGCACCCAGCACCCTGAGCACTGAGCACCCAGCACCCTGAGTCCTGAGCACCGAGCACCCCAAGCACTGAGCACCGGGTACCACGAGCACTGAGCACCCAGCAACCTGAGTACTGAACACCCAGCACCCTGAGTACTGAGCACTGAGCACTGAGCACCCTGAGCACTGAACACCCAGCACCCTGAGCACTGAGCACCCAGCATCCTGAGCACTGAGTACTGAGCACCCAGCACCCTGAGCACTGAGCAGCCAGCACCCTGAGCACTGAGCACCCAGCACCCTGAGTATTGAGTAAACAGCACCCCAAACACTGAGCAGCGAGCAACCTGAGAACTGAGCACCGAGCACCCTGAGTACTGAGCACCCAGCACCATGAGTACTGAGCCCCGAGCACCCAGAGTACTCAGCACCGAGCAACCTGAGCACTGAGCACCCAGCACCCTGAGTACTTAGCACCAAGCACCCTGAGTACCGAGCACCCAGCACCCCGAGAATGAGCACCCAGCACCATGAGTACTGAGCCCCGAGCACCCAGAGTACTGAGCACCGAGCACCCTGAGCACTGAGCACCCAGCACCCTGAGAACTGAGCACCGAGCACCCTGAGTACTGAGCACCCAGCACCCCGAGAATGAGCACCCAACACCATGAGTACTGAGCACCGAGCACCCTGAGCACTGAGCACCCAGCACCCTGAGCACTGAGCACCAAGCACCCTGAGTACTGAGCACCGAGCACCCTGAGTACTGAGCACCCAGCACATTGAGTTCTGAGCACCCAGCACCCTGAGCACTGAGCAAACTGAGTACTGAGCAACCAGCACCCTGAGCACTGAGCACCCAGCACCCCGAGCACTGAGCACCCAGCACCCCGAGCACTGAGCACTGAGCACCCTGAGCACTGAGGACCCAGCACCCCGAGCACTGAGCACCCAGCACCCTGAGTACTGAGCACCCAGCACCCTGAGCACTGAGCACACTGAGTACTGAGCAACCAGCACCCTGAGCACTGAGCACCCAGCACCCCGAGCACTGAGCACCCAGCACGCTGAGTACTGAGCACTGAGCACCCAGCACCCTGAGTACTGAGCACCCAGCACCCTGAGTACTGAGCACCCAACACCCTGAGTACGGAGAACCCAGCACCCCGAGTACTGAACACCCAGCACCCTGAGTACTGAGCACCCAGCGCCCCGAGCACCGAGCACCCCGAGCACTGAGCACTGGGCACCCTGAGTACTGAGCACTGAGCACCCTTAGTACTGAGCACCGAGCACCCTGAGTACTGAGCACCCAGCACCCTGAGCACTGAGCACGGAGCACCCCGAGGACTGAGCACCCAGCACCGTGAGCACTGAGCACCCAGCACCTTGAGTACTGAGCACCGAGCACCCCGAGCACTGAGCACCAAGCACCCTGAGTACTGAGCACCCAGCACCCCGAGCACTGAGCACCCAGCACCCTGAGTACTGAGCACCCAGCACCTTGAGCACTGAGCACTGAGCACCCCGAGCACTGAGCACCCAGCACCCGGAGTACTGAGCACCCAGCACCCTGAGTACTAAGCACCGAGCACCCTGAGTACTGAGCACCCAGCACCCTGATAACTGAGCACTGATCACCCTGAGCACTGAGCACCCAGCACACCGAGCACTGATCACGCAGCACCCTGAGTACTGAGCACCCAGCACCCCGAGCACGGAGCACCCAGGACCCCGAGCACTGAGTACTGAGCACTCAGCACCCTGAGTACTGAGCACCGAGCTCCCTGAGCACTGAGCACCCAGCACCCTGAGCACTGAGCACCCAGCACCCTGAGCACTGAGCACCCAGCACCCTGAGTACTGAGCACCCAGCACGCTGAGTACTGAGCACCCAGCACCCCGAGCACTGAGCACCCAGCACCCTGAGTACTGAGCACTGAGCACCCAGCGCCCCGAGCACTGAGCACCCAGCACCCTGTGTACTGAGCACTGACCACCCTGAGTACTAAGCACCCAGCACCCTGAGTACTGAGCACCCATGACCCTGAGCACTGAGCACCGAGCACCCCGATCACTGAGCACCCAGCACCCTGAGCACTCACCACCCATCACCCCGATCACTGAGCACCCAGCACCCTGAGCACTGAGCACCCAGCACCCTGAGCACTGAGCACCCAGCACCCAGAGCACTGAGCACCCAGCACTCTGAGCACTGAGCACCCAGCACCCTGAGTACTGAGCACCCAGCACCCTGAGTACTGAGTATCCAGACCACGAGCACTGAGCACCCAGCACGCCTAGCACTGTGCACCCAGCACCCTGAGTACTGAGAACCCAGCACCCTGAGTACTGAGCACCCAGCACCCTGAGCACTGAGCACCCAGCAGCCCGAGCACTGAGCACCCAGCATCCTGAGCACTGAGTACTGAGCACCCAGAACCCTGAGCACTGAGCACCCAGCACCCTGAGCACTGAGCACCCAGCACCCTGAGTACTGAGCACCCAGCACCCCAAGCACTGAGCACCGAGCACCCTGAGTACTGAGCACCCAGCACGCTGAGCACTGAGCACCCAGCACCCCGAATACTGAGCACCCAGCACCCTGAGTACTGAGCACCCAGCACCCTGAGTACTGAGCACCCAGCACCCCTAGCACTGAGCACCCAGCACCCTGAGCACTGAGCACCCAGCACCCTGAGTACTGAGCATCAAGCACGCTGATCACTGAGCACCCAGCACCCTGAGCACTGAGCACCCAGCACCCTGAGCACTGAGCACCCAGCACCCTGAGTCCTGAGCACCGAGCACCCCAAGCACTGAGCACCGGGTACCACGAGCACTGAGCACCCAGCAACCTGAGTACTGAACACCCAGCACCCTGAGTACTGAGCACTGAGCACTGAGCACCCTGAGCACTGAACACCCAGCACCCTGAGCACTGAGCACCCAGCATCCTGAGCACTGAGTACTGAGCACCCAGCACCCTGAGCACTGAGCAGCCAGCACCCTGAGCACTGAGCACCCAGCACCCTGAGTATTGAGTAAACAGCACCCCAAACACTGAGCAGCGATCAACCTGAGAACTGAGCACCGAGCACCCTGAGTACTGAGCACCCAGCACCATGAGTACTGAGCCCCGAGCACCCAGAGTACTCAGCACCGAGCACCCTGAGCACTGAGCACCCAGCACCCTGAGTACTTAGCACCAAGCACCCTGAGTACCGAGCACCCAGCACCCCGAGAATGAGCACCCAGCACCATGAGTACTGAGCCCCGAGCACCCAGAGTACTGAGCACCGAGCACCCTGAGCACTGAGCACCCAGCACCCTGAGAACTGAGCACCGAGCACCCTGAGTACTGAGCACCCAGCACCCCGAGAATGAGCACCCAACACCATGAGTACTGAGCACCGAGCACCCTGAGCACTGAGCACCCAGCACCCTGAGCACTGAGCACCAAGCACCCTGAGTACTGAGCACCGAGCACCCTGAGTACTGAGCACCCAGCACATTGAGTTCTGAGCACCCAGCACCCTGAGCACTGAGCAAACTGAGTACTGAGCAACCAGCACCCTGAGCACTGAGCACCCAGCACCCCGAGCACTGAGCACCCAGCACCCCGAGCACTGAGCACTGAGCACCCTGAGCACTGAGGACCCAGCACCCCGAGCACTGAGCACCCAGCACCCTGAGTACTGAGCACCCAGCACCCTGAGCACTGAGCACACTGAGTACTGAGCAACCAGCACCCTGAGCACTGAGCACCCAGCACCCCGAGCACTGAGCACACAGCACGCTGAGTACTGAGCACTGAGCACCCAGCACCCTGAGTACTGAGCACCCAGCACCCTGAGTACTGAGCACCCAACACCCTGAGTACGGAGAACCCAGCACCCCGAGTACTGAACACCCAGCACCCTGAGTACTGAGCACCCAGCGCCCCGAGCACCGAGCACCCCGAGCACTGAGCACTGGGCACCCTGAGTACTGAGCACTGAGCACCCTTAGTACTGAGCACCGAGCACCCTGAGTACTGAGCACCCAGCACCCTGAGCACTGAGCACGGAGCACCCCGAGGACTGAGCACCCAGCACCGTGAGCACTGAGCACCCAGCACCTTGAGTACTGAGCACCGAGCACCCCGAGCACTGAGCACCAAGCACCCTGAGTACTGAGCACCCAGCACCCCGAGCACTGAGCACCCAGCACCCTGAGTACTGAGCACCCAGCACCCTGAGTACTGAGCACTGAGCACCCTGAGCACTGAGCACCAAACACCCCGAGCACTGAGCACCCAGCACCCTGAGTACTGAGCACCCAGCACCCTGAGTACTGAGCACCCAGCATCCTGAGTACTGAGCACCCTGAGGACTGAGCACCCAGCACCCTGAGTACTGAGCACCCAGCACCCTGAGTACTGAGCACCCAGCATCCTGAGTACTGAGCACCGATCAACCTGAGCACTGAGCATCCAGCACCCTGAGCACTGAGCACCCTGAGGACTGAGCACCCAGCACCCTGAGTACTGAGCACCCAGCATCCTGAGTACTGAGCACCGATCACCCTGAGCACTGAGCATCCAGCACCCCGAGCACTGAGCACCCAGCACCCTGAGTACTGAGCACCCTGAGTACTGAGCACCCAGCACCCCTAGCACTGAGCACCCAGCACCCTGAGTACTGAGCACCCTGAGTGCTGAGCACCCAGCACCCTGAGTACTGAGCAGCCAGCACCCTGAGCACTGAGCACCCAGCACAATGAGTACTGAGCACCCAGCACCCTGAGAACTTAGCACCCAGCAAATGAGCAGTGAGCACCCAGCACCCTGAGTACTGAGCACCAAGCACCCTGAGTACTGAGCACCCAGCACCCTGAGTACTGAGCACCGAGCACCCCGAGTACTGCGCACCCAGCACCCTGAGAACTGAGCACCCAGCACCCCGAGCACTGAGCACCCAGCACGCTGAGTACTGAGCACCTAGCACCCCGAGCACTGAGCACCCAGCACCCTGAGCACTGAGAACCCAACACCCTGAGTACTGAGCATCCAGCACCCTGAGTACTGAGCACACAGCACCCTGAGCACTGAGCACCCAGCACCCTGAGTACTGAGTACCCACCACCCTGAGTACTGAGCACCCAGCACCCTGAGTACTGAGCAACCAGCACCCTGAGTACTGAGCACCCAGCACCCTGAGTACTGAGCACCGAGCACCCCGAGTACTGAGCACCCAGCGCCCCGAGCACTGAGCACCCAGCACCCTGAGCACTGAGCACCCAGCACCCTGAGTCCTGAGTACTGAGCACCCTGAGTACTGAGCACCCAGCATCCAGAGCACTGAGCACCCAGCACCCTGAGTACTGAGCACCGAGCACCCCAGGCACTGAGCACCCAGCACCCTGAGTACTGAGCACCCAGCACCAAAAGTACTGAGCACCGAGCATCCTGAGCACTAAGCACCCAGCACCCCGAGAATGAGCACCCAGCACCCTGAGTACTGAGCACCCAGCACCCTGAGTACTGAGCACCCAGCACCCCGAGCACTGAGAACCCTGAATACTGAGCACCCAGCACCCTGAGTACTGTGCACTAAGCACCCAGAGCGCTGAGCACCCAGTACCCCGAGCACTGAGTACTGAGCACCCAGCACCCTGAGTACTGAGCACCGAGCTCCCCGAGCACTGAGCACCCTGAGTACTGAGCACCCAGCACCCTGAGTACTGAGCACCCAGCACCCTGAGCACTGAGCACCCAGCACCCTGAGTACTGAGCACCCAGCACCCCGAGCACTGAGCACCCAGCACCCTGAATACTGAGCAACCTGAGCACTGAGCACCCAGCACCCTGAGTACTGAGCACCCTGAGGACTGAGCACCGATCACCCTGAGCACTGAGCACCCAGCACCCTGAGTACTGAGCACCCAGCACCCTGAGCACTGAGCACCCAGCACCCTGATTACTGAGCAGCGAGCACCCTGAGTACTGAGCACCCAGCACCCTGAGTACTGAGCACCCAGCACCCTGAGTACTGAGCACCGAGCACCCCGAGTACAGAGCACCCAGCACCCTGAGTACTGAGCACCCTGAGTACTGAGCACCGATCACCCTGACCACTGAGCACCCAGCACCCTGTGTACTGAGCACCCAACGTACTGAGCACCGAGCACACCGAGCACTGAGCACCCAGCACCCTGAGTACTGAGCACCGAGCACCCTGAGCACTGAGCACCCAGCACCCTGAGTACTGAGCACCGAGCACCCCGAGCACTGAGCACCCAGCGCCCAGAGCACTGAGCACCGAGCACACCGAGCACTGAGCACCCAGCACCCTGAGTACTGAGCACCGAGCACCCTGAGAACTGAGCACCCAGCACCCTGAGTACTGAGCACCGAGCACCCCGAGCACTGAGCACCCAGCGCCCAGAGCACTGAGCACCCAGCACCCCGAGCAATGAGCACCCAGCACCCTGAGTACTGAGCACCCAGCACCCCGAGTCCTGAGAACCCAGAAACCTGAGCACAGAGCACCCAGCACCCCGAGCACTGAGCACCCAGCACCCTGAGCACTGAGCACCCAGCACCCTGAGTACTGAGCACTGAACACCCCGAGTACTGAGCACCCAGCACCCCGAGCACTGAGCACCGAGCACCGCGAGCACTGAGCACCCAGCACCCCGAGCACTGAGCACCCAGAACCCTGAGCACTGAGCACCCAGCACCCCGAGCACTGAGCACCCAGCACCCGGAGCACTGAGCACCCAGCACCCCGAGCACTGAGCACCCAGCACCCCGAGCACTGAGCACCCAGCACCCTGAGTACTCAGAACCCAGCACCCTGAGCACTGAGCAACCAGCACCCTGAGTACTGAGCACCGAGCACCCTGAGTACTGAGCACCCAACACCCTGATTAATGAGCACCCAGCTCCCCGAGCACTGAGCACCCAGCACCCTGAGTACTGAGCACCGAGCACCCTGAGTACGGAGCAACCAGCACCCTGAGTACTGAGCACCCAGCGTACTGAGCACACAGCACCCTGATTAATGAGCACCCAGCACCCTGATTAATGAGCACCCAGCACCCCGAGCACTGAAAACCCAGGACGCTGAGTACTGAGCACCGAGCACCCTGAGTACTGAGCACCCAGCACCCTGAGCACTGAGCACCCAGCACCCTGAGTACTGAGCACCGAGCACCCCGAGTACTGAGCAACCAGCACCCCGAGCACTGAGCACCCAGCACCCCGAGCACTGAGCACCCAGCACACCGAGCACTGAGCACCCAGCACCCCGAGCACCGAGCACCATGAGTACTAAGCACCGAGCACCCTGAGCACTGAGCACCCAGCACCCTGAGCACTGAGAACCCAGCACCCCGAGTACTGAGCACCCAGCACCCCGAGCACTGAGCACCCAGCACCCTGAGTACTGAGCACCCAGCACCCTGAGCACTGAGCACCGAGTACTCTGAGCACTGAGCACCCAGCACCCTGAGGACTGAGTACCCAGCACCCCGAGCACTGAGCACCCAGCACCCTGAGCACTGAGCACCCTGAGTACTGAGCACTGAGCACCCTGAGTACTGAGCACTGAGCACACTGAGTACTGAGCACAGAGCACCCTGAGTACTGAGCACTGAGCACCCTGAGTACTGAGCACCCAGCACCCTGAGTACTGAACACCCAGCCCCCTGAGCAATGAGCACCCTGAGTACTGAGCACCCAGCACCCTGAGCACATAGCACCGAGCACCCCGAGCACTGAGCACCCAGCACCCGGAGTACTGAGCACCCAGCACCCTGAGCACTGAGGACCCAGCACCCTGAGTACTGAGCACCCAGCACCCTGAGCACTGAGCACCCAGCACCCTGAGTACTGAGCACCCAACACCCTGAGCACTGAGCACCCAGGACCCTGAGTACTGAGCATCCAGCACCCCGAGCACTGAGCACCCAGCACCCTGAGTACTGAGGACTGAGCACCCAGCACCCCGAGCACTGAGCACTGAGTACCCAGCACCCCGAGCACTGAGCACCCAGCACCCTGAGCACTGAGCACCCTGAGTACTGAGCACCCAGAGCACTGAGCACTGAGCACCCTGAGTACTGAGCACCGAGCACCCTGAGTACTGAGCACCCAGGACTCTGAGCACTGAGCACAAAGCAAGCTGAGTACTGAGCACCCTGAGTACTGAGCACCGAGGACACTGAGCACCCAGTACCCTGAGTACTGAGCACCGAGCACCCCGAGTACTGAGCACCCAGCACCCTGAGCACTGAGCACCCAGCACCCCGAGCACTGAGCACCCAGCACCTTGAGTACTGAGCACTGAGCACCCCGTGCACTGAGCACCCAGAACCCTGAGTACTGAGCACCCAGCAACCCGAGCACTGAGCACCCAGCACCCTGAGTACTGAGCACCCAGAACCCTGAGTACTGAGCACTGAGCACCCTGAGCACGGAGCACCCAACACCCCGAGCACTGAGCACCCAGCACCCTGAGTACTGAGCACCCAGCACCCTGAGCACTGAGCACCCAGCACCCTGAGTACTGAGCACCCAGCACCCCGAGCACTGAGCACCCAGCACCCTGAGTACTGAGCACCCAGCACCCTGAGCACTGAGCACCGAGTACCCTGAGCACTGAGCACCCAGCACCCTGAGGACTGAGTACCCAGCACCCCGAGCACTGAGCACCCAGCACCCTGAGCACTGAGCACCCTGAGTACTGAGCACTGAGCACCCTGTGTACTGAGCACTGAGCACCCTGAGTACTGAGCACCCAGCACCCTGAGTACTGAGCACCCAGCAACCTGAGCACTGAGCACCGAGCACCCTGAGCACTGAGCACCCAGCACCCTGAGCACTGATCACCCAGCACCCTGAGCACTGAGCACCCAGCACCCTGAGTACTGAGCACCCTGAGTACTGAGCACACAGCACCCTGTGCACTGAGCACCCAGCAGCCCGAGCACTGAGCACCCAGCACCCTGAGCACTGAGCACCCTGAGTACTGAGCACTGAGCACCCTGAGTACTGAGCACTGAGCACCCTGAGTACTGAGCACCCAGCACCCTGAGTACTGAGCACCCAGCACCCTGAGCAATGAGCACCCTGAGTACTGAGCACCCAGCACCCTGAGCACTGAGCACCGAGCAAACCGAGCACTGAGCACCCAGCACCCGGAGTACTGAGCACCCAGCACCCTGAGTACTCAGCACCGAGCACCCTGAGTACTGAGCACCCAGTACCCTGAGCACTGAACACATAGCACCCTGAGTACTGAGCACCCCGAGCACTGACCACCCAGCACCCTGAGCACTGAGGACCTAGCACCCTGAGTACTGAGCACCCAGCACCCTGAGCACTGAGCACCGAGCACCCTGAGTACTGAGCACCCAGCACCCTGAGCACTGAGCACCCAGGACCCTGAGTACTGAGCATCCAGCACCCGGAGCACTGAGCACCCAGCACCCTGAGTACAGAGGACTGAGCACCCAGCACCACGAGCACTGAGCACTGAGTACCCAGCACCCCGAGCACTGAGCACCCAGCACACTGAGCACTGAGCACCCTGAGTACTGAGCACCCAGAGCCCTGAGCACTGAGCACCCTGAGTACTGAGCACCGAGCACCCTGAGTACTGAGCACCCAGCACTCTGAGCACTGAGCACAAAGCAAGCTGAGTACTGAGCACCCTGAGTACTGAGCACCGAGGACCCTGAGCACCCAGTACCCTGAGTACTGAGCACCGAGCACCCCGAGTACTGAGCACCCAGCACCCTGAGCACTGAGCACCCAGCACCCCGAGGACTGAGCACCCAGCACCTTGAGTACTGAGCACTGAGCACCCCGAGCACTGAGCACCCAGCACCCTGAGTACTGAGCACCCAGCACCCCGAGCACTGAGCACCCAGCACCCTGAGTACTGAGCACCCTGAGTGCTGAGCACCCAGCACCCTGAGCACGGAGCACCCAACACCCCGAGCACTGAGCACCCAGCACCCTGAGTACTGAGCACCCAGCACCCTGAGTACTGAGCACTCAGCACCCTGAGTACTGAGCACCGAGCACCCCGAGCACTGAGCAACCAGCACCCTGAGCACTGAGCACCCTGAGGACTGAGCACCCAGCACCCTGAGTACTGAGCACCAAGCACCCTGAGTACTGAGCACCCAGCACCCCGAGAATGAGCACCCAGCACCATGAGTACTGAGCCCTGAGCACCCAGAGTATTGAGCACCGAGCACCCTGAGCACTGAGCACCCAGCACCCTGAAAACTGAGCACCGAGCACCCTGAGTACTGAGCACCCAGCACCCCGAGAATGAGAACCCAGCACCATGAGTACTGAGAACCGAGCACCCTGAGCACTGAGCACCCAGCACCCTGAGTACTGAGCACCAAGCACCCTGAGTACTGAGCACCCAGCACCCTGAGTACTGAGCACCCAGCACCCTGAGTACTGAGCACCCAGCACCCTGAGCACTGAGCACACTGAGTACTGAGCAACCAGCACCCTGAGCACTGAGCACCCAGCACCCCGAGCACTGAGCACTGAGCACCCTGAGCACTGAGCACCAAACACCCCGAGCACTGAGCACCCAGCACCCTGAGTACTGAGCACCCAGCACCCTGAGTACTGAGCACCCAGCATCCTGAGTACTGAGCACCCTGAGGACTGAGCACCCAGCACCCTGAGTACTGAGCACCCAGCACCCTGAGTACTGAGCACCCAGCATCCTGAGTACTGAGCACCGATCAACCTGAGCACTGAGCATCCAGCACCCTGAGCACTGAGCACCCTGAGGACTGAGCACCCAGCAACCTGAGTACTGAGCACCCAGCATCCTGAGTACTGAGCACCCTGAGTACTGAGCACCCAGCACCCCTAGCACTGAGCACCCAGCACCCTGAGTACTGAGCACCCTGAGTGTGGAGCACCCTGCACCCTGAGTACTGAGCAGCCAGCACCCTGAGTACTGAGCACCCTGAGTGCTGAGCACCCTGCACCCTGAGTACTGAGCACCCAGCATCCTGAGTACTGAGCACCCTGAGTACTGAGCATCCAGCACCCCGAGCACTGAGCACCCAGCACCCTGAGTACTGAGCACCCTGAGTACTGAGCACCCAGCACCCCTAGCACTGAGCACCCAGCACCCTGAGTACTGAGCACCCTGAGTGCTGAGCACCCTGCACCCTGAGTACTGAGCAGCCAGCACCCTGAGCACTGAGCACCCAGCACCCTGAGTACTGAGCACCCAGCACCCTGAGAACTTAGCACCCAGCAAATGAGCACTGAGCACCCAGCACCCTGAGTACTGAGCACCGAGCACCCTGAGTACTGAGCACCCAGCACCCTGAGTACTGAGCACCGAGCACCCCGAGTACTGAGCACCCAGCACCCTGAGAACTGAGCACCCAGCACCCTGAGCACTGAGCACCCAGCACCCTGAGTACTGAGAATCCAGCACCCTGAGTACTGAGCACACAGCACCCTGAGCACTGAGCACCCAGCACCCTGAGTACTGAGCACCCACCACCCTGAGTACTGAGCACCCAGCACCCTGAGTACTGAGCACCCAGCACCCTGAGTACTGAGCACCCAGCACCCTGAGTACTGAGCACCGAGCACCCCGAGTACTGAGCACCCAGCACCCCGAGGACTGAGCACCCAGCACCCTGAGCACTGAGCACCCAGCACCCTGAGTCCTGAGTACTGAGCACCCTGAGTACTGAGCACCCAGCATCCAGAGCACTGAGCACCCAGCACCCTGAGTACTGAGCACCGAGCACCCTAGGCACTGAGCACCCAGCACCCTGAGTACTGAGCACCCAGCACCAAATATACTGAGCACCGAGCATCCTGAGCACTGAGCACCGAGAACCCCGAGCACTGAGCACCCAGCACCCTGAGTACTGAGCACCCAGCACCAAGAGTACTGAGCAGCGAGCACCCCGAGCACTGAGCGCCCAGCACATTGAGTAATGAGCACCCAGCACCCAGAGCACTGAGCACCCAGCACTCTGAGCACTGAGCACCCAGCACCCTGAGTACTGAGCACCCAGCACCCTGAGTACTGAGCACCCAGACCACGAGCTCTGAGCACCCAGCACCCCTAGCACTGTGCACCCAGCACCCTGAGTACTGAGAACCCAGCACCCTGAGGACTGAGCACCCAGCACCCTGAGCACTGAGCACCCAGCAGCCCGAGCACTGAGCACCCAGCATCCTGAGCACTGAGTACTGAGCACCCAGCACCCTGAGCACTGAGCACCCAGCACCCTGAGCACTGAGCACCCAGCACCCTGAGTACTGAGCACCCAGCACCCCAAGCACTGAGCACCGAGCACCCTGAGTACTGAGCACCCAGCACGCTGAGCACTGAGCACCCAGCACCCCGAATACTGAGCACCCAGCACCCTGAGTACTGAGCACCCAGCACCCTGAGTACTGAGCACCCAGGACCCCTAGCACTGAGCACCCAGCACCCCGAGCACTGAGCACCCAGCACCCCGAGAATGAGCACCCAGCACCCTGAGTACTGATAACCGAGCACCCTGAGTACTGAGCACCCAGCACCCTGAGTGCTGAGCCCCCAGCACCCTGAGTCCTGAGCACCGAGCACCCCGAGCACTGAGCACCGGGTACCCCGAGCACTGAGCACCCAGCAACCTGAGTACTGAGCACCCAGCACCCTGAGTACTGAGCACTGAGCACTGAGCACCCTGAGCACTGAGCACCCAGCACCCTGAGCACTGAGCAACCAGCATCCTGAGCACTGAGTACTGAGCACCCAGCACCCTGAGCACTGAGCAGCCAGCACCCTGAGCACTGATCACCCAGCACCCTGAGTATTGAGCACCCAGCACCCCAAACACTGAGCAGCGAGCACCCTGAGTACTGAGCACCCATCACCCCGAGAATGAGCACCCAGCACCATGAGTACTGAGCCCCGAGCACCCAGAGTACTGAGCACCGAGCACCCTGAGCACTGAGCACCCAGCACCCTGAGAACTGAGCACCGAGCACCCTGAGTACTGAGCACCCAGCACCCCGAGAATGAGCACCCAGCACCATGAGTACTGAGCACCGAGCACCCTGAGCACTGAGCACCCAGCACCCTGAGTACTGAGCACCAAGCACCCTGAGTACTGAGCACCCAGCACCCTGAGTACTGAGCACCCAGCACCCTGAGTTCTGAGCACCCAGCACCCTGAGCACTGAGCACACTGAGTACTGAGTAACCAGCACCCTGAGCACTGAGCACCCAGCACCCCGAGCACTGAGCACCCAGCACCCCGGGCACTGAGCACTGAGCACCCTGAGCACTGAGGACCCAGCACCCCGAGCACTGAGCACCCAGCACCCTGGGTACTGAGCACCCAGCACCCTGAGCACTGAGCACACTGAGTACTGAGCAACCAGCACCCTGAGCACTGAGCACCCAGCACATCGAGCACTGAGCACCCAGCACCCTGAGCACTGAGCACCCAGCACCCTGAGCACTGAGCACCCAGCACCCCGAGTACTGAGCACCCAGCACCCCGAGTACTGAGCACCGAGCACCCCGAGCACTGAGCACCCAGCACCCTGAGTACTGAGCACCCCGAGTACTGAGAACCCAGCACCCTGATCACTGAGCACCCAGCACCCTGAGTACTGAGAACAGATCACCCTGAGTACTGAGCACCCAGCACCCTGAGTACTGAGCCCCCAGCACCCTGAGTACTGAGCACCCAGCACCCCGAGCACTGAGCACCCAGCACCCCGAGAATGAGCACCCAGAAACCTGAGTACTGAGCACCCAGCACCCTGAGTACTGAGCCCCCAGCACCCTGAGTTCTGAGCACCCAGCACCCTGAGCACTGAGCACACTGAGTACTGAGCAACCAGCACCCTGAGAAGTGAGCACCCAGCACCCCGAGCACTGAGCACCCAGCACCCCGAGCACTGAGCACTGAGCACCCTGAGCACTGAGGACCCAGCACCCCGAGCACTGAGCACCCAGCACCCTGAGTACTGAGCACCCAGCACCCTGAGCACTGAGCACACTGAGTACTGAGCAACCAGCACCCTGAGCACTGAGCACCCAGCACCCCGAGCACTGAGCACCCAGCACCCTGAGCACTGAGCACCCAGCACCCTGAGCACTGAGCACCCAGCACCCCGAGTACTGAGCACCCACCAACCCGAGTACTGAGCACCTAGCACCCCGTGCACTGAGCACCCAGCACCCTGAGTACTGAGCACCCAGCACCCTGAGTACTGAGCACCCCGAGTACTGAGAACCCAGCACCCCGATCACTGAGAACCCAGCACCCTGAGTACTGAGAACAGATCACCCTGAGTACTGAGCACCCAGCACCCTGAGTACTGAGCCCCCAGCACCCTGAGTACTGAGCACCGAGCTCCCCGAGCACTGAGCACCCTGAGTACTGAGCACCCAGCACCCTGAGTACTGAGCACCCAGCACCCTGAGCACTGAGCACCCAGCACCCTGAGTACTGAGCACCCAGCACCCCGAGCACTGAGCACTGAGCACCCTGAGCACTGAGCACCCAGCACCCCGAGCACTGAGCACCCAGCACCCTGAGTACTGAGCACCCAGCACCCTGAGCACTGAGCACACTGAGTACTGAGCAACCAGCACCCTGAGCACTGAGCACCCAGCACCCCGAGCACTGAGCACCCAGCACCCTGAGAACTGAGCACCCAGCACCCTGAGCACTGAGCACCCAGCACCCCGAGTACTGAGCACCCAGCACCCCGAGTAGTGAGCACCGAGCACCCCGAGCACTGAGCACCCAGCACCCTGAGTACTGAGCACCCAGCACCCTGAGTACTGAGCACCCCGAGTACTGAGAACCCAGCACCCCGATCACTGAGCACCCAGCACCCTGAGTACTGAGCACCCAGCACCCTGAGTACTGAGCCCCCAGCACCCTGAGTACTGAGCACCCAGCACCCCGAGCACTGAGCACCCAGCACCCTTAGCACTGAGCACCCGGAGGACTGAGCACCCAGCACCCTGATAACTGAGCACTGATCACCCTGAGCACTGAGCACCCAGCACACCGAGCACTGATCACGCAGCACCCTGAGTACTGAGCACCCAGCACCCCGAGCACGGAGCACCCAGGACCCCGAGCACTGAGTACTGAGCACTCAGCACCCTGAGTACTGAGCACCGAGCTCCCTGAGCACTGAGCACCCAGCACCCTGAGCACTGAGCACCCAGCACCCTGAGCACTGAGCACCCAGCACCCTGAGTACTGAGCACCCAGCACGCTGAGTACTGAGCACCCAGCACCCCGAGCACTGAGCACCCAGCACCCTGAGTACTGAGCACTGAGCACCCAGCGCCCCGAGCACTGAGCACCCAGCACCCTGTGTACTGAGCACTGACCACCCTGAGTACTAAGCACCCAGCACCCTGAGTACTGAGCACCCATGACCCTGAGCACTGAGCACCGAGCACCCCGATCACTGAGCACCCAGCACCCTGAGCACTCACCACCCATCACCCCGATCACTGAGCACCCAGCACCCTGAGCACTGAGCACCCAGCACCCTGAGCACTGAGCACCCAGCACCCAGAGCACTGAGCACCCAGCACTCTGAGCACTGAGCACCCAGCACCCTGAGTACTGAGCACCCAGCACCCTGAGTACTGAGTATCCAGACCACGAGCACTGAGCACCCAGCACGCCTAGCACTGTGCACCCAGCACCCTGAGTACTGAGAACCCAGCACCCTGAGTACTGAGCACCCAGCACCCTGAGCACTGAGCACCCAGCAGCCCGAGCACTGAGCACCCAGCATCCTGAGCACTGAGTACTGAGCACCCAGAACCCTGAGCACTGAGCACCCAGCACCCTGAGCACTGAGCACCCAGCACCCTGAGTACTGAGCACCCAGCACCCCAAGCACTGAGCACCGAGCACCCTGAGTACTGAGCACCCAGCACGCTGAGCACTGAGCACCCAGCACCCCGAATACTGAGCACCCAGCACCCTGAGTACTGAGCACCCAGCACCCTGACTACTGAGCACCCAGCACCCCTAGCACTGAGCACCCAGCACCCTGAGCACTGAGCACCCAGCACCCTGAGTACTGAGCATCAAGCACGCTGATCACTGAGCACCCAGCACCCTGAGCACTGAGCACCCAGCACCCTGAGCACTGAGCACCCAGCACCCTGAGTCCTGAGCACCGAGCACCCCAAGCACTGAGCACCGGGTACCACGAGCACTGAGCACCCAGCAACCTGAGTACTGAACACCCAGCACCCTGAGTACTGACCACTGAGCACTGAGCACCCTGAGCACTGAACACCCAGCACCCTGAGCACTGAGCACCCAGCATCCTGAGCACTGAGTACTGAGCACCCAGCACCCTGAGCACTGAGCAGCCAGCACCCTGAGCACTGAGCACCCAGCACCCTGAGTATTGAGCAAACAGCACCCCAAACACTGAGCAGCGAGCAACCTGAGAACTGAGCACCGAGCACCCTGAGGACTGAGCACCCAGCACCCTGAGTACTGAGCACCCAGCATCCTGAGTACTGAGCACCGATCACCCTGAGCACTGAGCACCCAGCAACCCGAGCACTGAGCACCCAGCACCCTGAGTACTGAGCACCCTGAGTACTGAGCCCCCAGCACCCCGAGCACTGAGCACCCAGCACCCTGAGTACTGAGCACCCTGAGTACTGAGCACGAAGCTCCCTGAGTACTGAGCACCCTGAGTACTGAGCACCCAGCACCCCGAGCACTGAGCACTGAGCACCCTGAGCACTGAGCACCCAGCACCCCGAGCACTGAGCACCCAGCACCCTGAGTACTGAGCACCCAGCACCCTGAGCACTGAGCACACTGAGTACTGAGCAACCAGCACCCTGAGCACTGAGCACCCAGCACCCCGAGCACTGAGCACCCAGCACCCTGAGAACTGAGCACCCAGCACCCTGAGCACTGAGCACCCAGCACCCCGAGTACTGAGCACCCAGCACCCCGAGTAGTGAGCACCGAGCACCCCGAGCACTGAGCACCCAGCACCCTGAGTACTGAGCACCCAGCACCCTGAGTACTGAGCACCCCGAGTACTGAGAACCCAGCACCCCGATCACTGAGCACCCAGCACCCTGAGTACTGAGCACCCAGCACCCTGAGTACTGAGCCCCCAGCACCCTGAGTACTGAGCACCCAGCACCCCGAGCACTGAGCACCCAGCACCCTTAGCACTGAGCACCCGGAGGACTGAGCACCCAGCACCCTGATAACTGAGCACTGATCACCCTGAGCACTGAGCACCCAGCACACCGAGCACTGATCACGCAGCACCCTGAGTACTGAGCACCCAGCACCCCGAGCACGGAGCACCCAGGACCCCGAGCACTGAGTACTGAGCACTCAGCACCCTGAGTACTGAGCACCGAGCTCCCTGAGCACTGAGCACCCAGCACCCTGAGCACTGAGCACCCAGCACCCTGAGCACTGAGCACCCAGCACCCTGAGTACTGAGCACCCAGCACGCTGAGTACTGAGCACCCAGCACCCCGAGCACTGAGCACCCAGCACCCTGAGTACTGAGCACTGAGCACCCAGCGCCCCGAGCACTGAGCACCCAGCACCCTGTGTACTGAGCACTGACCACCCTGAGTACTAAGCACCCAGCACCCTGAGTACTGAGCACCCATGACCCTGAGCACTGAGCACCGAGCACCCCGATCACTGAGCACCCAGCACCCTGAGCACTCACCACCCATCACCCCGATCACTGAGCACCCAGCACCCTGAGCACTGAGCACCCAGCACCCTGAGCACTGAGCACCCAGCACCCAGAGCACTGAGCACCCAGCACTCTGAGCACTGAGCACCCAGCACCCTGAGTACTGAGCACCCAGCACCCTGAGTACTGAGTATCCAGACCACGAGCACTGAGCACCCAGCACGCCTAGCACTGTGCACCCAGCACCCTGAGTACTGAGAACCCAGCACCCTGAGTACTGAGCACCCAGCACCCTGAGCACTGAGCACCCAGCAGCCCGAGCACTGAGCACCCAGCATCCTGAGCACTGAGTACTGAGCACCCAGAACCCTGAGCACTGAGCACCCAGCACCCTGAGCACTGAGCACCCAGCACCCTGAGTACTGAGCACCCAGCACCCCAAGCACTGAGCACCGAGCACCCTGAGTACTGAGCACCCAGCACGCTGAGCACTGAGCACCCAGCACCCCGAATACTGAGCACCCAGCACCCTGAGTACTGAGCACCCAGCACCCTGAGTACTGAGCACCCAGCACCCCTAGCACTGAGCACCCAGCACCCTGAGCACTGAGCACCCAGCACCCTGAGTACTGAGCATCAAGCACGCTGATCACTGAGCACCCAGCACCCTGAGCACTGAGCACCCAGCACCCTGAGCACTGAGCACCCAGCACCCTGAGTCCTGAGCACCGAGCACCCCAAGCACTGAGCACCGGGTACCACGAGCACTGAGCACCCAGCAACCTGAGTACTGAACACCCAGCACCCTGAGTACTGACCACTGAGCACTGAGCACCCTGAGCACTGAACACCCAGCACCCTGAGCACTGAGCACCCAGCATCCTGAGCACTGAGTACTGAGCACCCAGCACCCTGAGCACTGAGCAGCCAGCACCCTGAGCACTGAGCACCCAGCACCCTGAGTATTGAGCAAACAGCACCCCAAACACTGAGCAGCGAGCAACCTGAGAACTGAGCACCGAGCACCCTGAGTACTGAGCACCCAGCACCATGAGTACTGAGCCCCGAGCACCCAGAGTACTCAGCACCGAGCACCCTGAGCACTGAGCACCCAGCACCCTGAGTACTTAGCACCAAGCACCCTGAGTACCGAGCACCCAGCACCCCGAGAATGAGCACCCAGCACCATGAGTACTGAGCCCCGAGCACCCAGAGTACTGAGCACCGAGCACCCTGAGCACTGAGCACCCAGCACCCTGAGAACTGAGCACCGAGCACCCTGAGTACTGAGCACCCAGCACCCCGAGAATGAGCACCCAACACCATGAGTACTGAGCACCGAGCACCCTGAGCACTGAGCACCCAGCACCCTGAGCACTGAGCACCAAGCACCCTGAGTACTGAGCACCGAGCACCCTGAGTACTGAGCACCCAGCACATTGAGTTCTGAGCACCCAGCACCCTGAGCACTGAGCAAACTGAGTACTGAGCAACCAGCACCCTGAGCACTGAGCACCCAGCACCCCGAGCACTGAGCACCCAGCACCCCGAGCACTGAGCACTGAGCACCCTGAGCACTGAGGACCCAGCACCCCGAGCACTGAGCACCCAGCACCCTGAGTACTGAGCACCCAGCACCCTGAGCACTGAGCACACTGAGTACTGAGCAACCAGCACCCTGAGCACTGAGCACCCAGCACCCCGAGCACTGAGCACCCAGCACGCTGAGTACTGAGCACTGAGCACCCAGCACCCTGAGTACTGAGCACCCAGCACCCTGAGTACTGAGCACCCAACACCCTGAGTACGGAGAACCCAGCACCCCGAGTACTGAACACCCAGCACCCTGAGTACTGAGCACCCAGCGCCCCGAGCACCGAGCACCCCGAGCACTGAGCACTGGGCACCCTGAGTACTGAGCACTGAGCACCCTTAGTACTGAGCACCGAGCACCCTGAGTACTGAGCACCCAGCACCCTGAGCACTGAGCACGGAGCACCCCGAGGACTGAGCACCCAGCACCGTGAGCACTGAGCACCCAGCACCTTGAGTACTGAGCACCGAGCACCCCGAGCACTGAGCACCAAGCACCCTGAGTACTGAGCACCCAGCACCCCGAGCACTGAGCACCCAGCACCCTGAGTACTGAGCACCCAGCACCCTGAGTACTGAGCACTGAGCACCCTGAGCACTGAGCACCAAACACCCCGAGCACTGAGCACCCAGCACCCTGAGTACTGAGCACCCAGCACCCTGAGTACTGAGCACCCAGCATCCTGAGTACTGAGCACCCTGAGGACTGAGCACCCAGCACCCTGAGTACTGAGCACCCAGCACCCTGAGTACTGAGCACCCAGCATCCTGAGTACTGAGCACCGATCAACCTGAGCACTGAGCATCCAGCACCCTGAGCACTGAGCACCCTGAGGACTGAGCACCCAGCACCCTGAGTACTGAGCACCCAGCATCCTGAGTACTGAGCACCGATCACCCTGAGCACTGAGCATCCAGCACCCCGAGCACTGAGCACCCAGCACCCTGAGTACTGAGCACCCTGAGTACTGAGCACCCAGCACCCCTAGCACTGAGCACCCAGCACCCTGAGTACTGAGCACCCTGAGTGCTGAGCACCCAGCACCCTGAGTACTGAGCAGCCAGCACCCTGAGCACTGAGCACCCAGCACAATGAGTACTGAGCACCCAGCACCCTGAGAACTTAGCACCCAGCAAATGAGCAGTGAGCACCCAGCACCCTGAGTACTGAGCACCGAGCACCCTGAGTACTGAGCACCCAGCACCCTGAGTACTGAGCACCGAGCACCCCGAGTACTGCGCACCCAGCACCCTGAGAACTGAGCACCCAGCACCCCGAGCACTGAGCACCCAGCACGCTGAGTACTGAGCACCTAGCACCCCGAGCACTGAGCACCCAGCACCCTGAGCACTGAGAACCCAACACCCTGAGTACTGAGCATCCAGCACCCTGAGTACTGAGCACACAGCACCCTGAGCACTGAGCACCCAGCACCCTGAGTACTGAGTACCCACCACCCTGAGTACTGAGCACCCAGCACCCTGAGTACTGAGCAACCAGCACCCTGAGTACTGAGCACCCAGCACCCTGAGTACTGAGCACCGAGCACCCCGAGTACTGAGCACCCAGCGCCCCGAGCACTGAGCACCCAGCACCCTGAGCACTGAGCACCCAGCACCCTGAGTCCTGAGTACTGAGCACCCTGAGTACTGAGCACCCAGCATCCAGAGCACTGAGCACCCAGCACCCTGAGTACTGAGCACCGAGCACCCCAGGCACTGAGCACCCAGCACCCTGAGTACTGAGCACCCAGCACCAAAAGTACTGAGCACCGAGCATCCTGAGCACTAAGCACCCAGCACCCCGAGAATGAGCACCCAGCACCCTGAGTACTGAGCACCCAGCACCCTGAGTACTGAGCACCCAGCACCCCGAGCACTGAGAACCCTGAATACTGAGCACCCAGCACCCTGAGTACTGTGCACTAAGCACCCAGAGCGCTGAGCACCCAGTACCCCGAGCACTGAGTACTGAGCACCCAGCACCCTGAGTACTGAGCACCGAGCTCCCCGAGCACTGAGCACCCTGAGTACTGAGCACCCAGCACCCTGAGTACTGAGCACCCAGCACCCTGAGCACTGAGCACCCAGCACCCTGAGTACTGAGCACCCAGCACCCCGAGCACTGAGCACCCAGCACCCTGAATACTGAGCAACCTGAGCACTGAGCACCCAGCACCCTGAGTACTGAGCACCCTGAGGACTGAGCACCGATCACCCTGAGCACTGAGCACCCAGCACCCTGAGTACTGAGCACCCAGCACCCTGAGCACTGAGCACCCAGCACCCTGATTACTGAGCAGCGAGCACCCTGAGTACTGAGCACCCAGCACCCTGAGTACTGAGCACCCAGCACCCTGAGTACTGAGCACCGAGCACCCCGAGTACAGAGCACCCAGCACCCTGAGTACTGAGCACCCTGAGTACTGAGCACCGATCACCCTGACCACTGAGCACCCAGCACCCTGTGTACTGAGCACCCAACGTACTGAGCACCGAGCACACCGAGCACTGAGCACCCAGCACCCTGAGTACTGAGCACCGAGCACCCTGAGCACTGAGCACCCAGCACCCTGAGTACTGAGCACCGAGCACCCCGAGCACTGAGCACCCAGCGCCCAGAGCACTGAGCACCGAGCACACCGAGCACTGAGCACCCAGCACCCTGAGTACTGAGCACCGAGCACCCTGAGCACTGAGCACCCAGCACCCTGAGTACTGAGCACCGAGCACCCCGAGCACTGAGCACCCAGCGCCCAGAGCACTGAGCACCCAGCACCCCGAGCAATGAGCACCCAGCACCCTGAGTACTGAGCACCCAGCACCCCGAGTCCTGAGAACCCAGAAACCTGAGCACAGAGCACCCAGCACCCCGAGCACTGAGCACCCAGCACCCTGAGCACTGAGCACCCAGCACCCTGAGTACTGAGCACTGAACACCCCGAGTACTGAGCACCCAGCACCCCGAGCACTGAGCACCGAGCACCGCGAGCACTGAGCACCCAGCACCCCGAGCACTGAGCACCCAGAACCCTGAGCACTGAGCACCCATCACCCCGAGCACTGAGCACCCAGCACCCGGAGCACTGAGCACCCAGCACCCCGAGCACTGAGCACCCAGCACCCCGAGCACTGAGCACCCAGCACCCTGAGTACTCAGAACCCAGCACCCTGAGCACTGAGCAACCAGCACCCTGAGTACTGAGCACCGAGCACCCTGAGTACTGAGCACCCAACACCCTGATTAATGAGCACCCAGCACCCCGAGCACTGAGCACCCAGCACCCTGAGTACTGAGCACCGAGCACCCTGAGTACGGAGCAACCAGCACCCTGAGTACTGAGCACCCAGCGTACTGAGCACACAGCACCCTGATTAATGAGCACCCAGCACCCTGATTAATGAGCACCCAGCACCCCGAGCACTGAAAACCCAGGACCCTGAGTACTGAGCACCGAGCACCCTGAGTACTGAGCACCCAGCACCCTGAGCACTGAGCACCCAGCACCCTGAGTACTGAGCACCGAGCACCCCGAGTACTGAGCAACCAGCACCCCGAGCACTGAGCACCCAGCACCCCGAGCACTGAGCACCCAGCACACCGAGCACTGAGCACCCAGCACCCCGAGCACCGAGCACCATGAGTACTAAGCACCGAGCACCCTGAGCACTGAGCACCCAGCACCCTGAGCACTGAGAACCCAGCACCCCGAGTACTGAGCACCCAGCACCCCGAGCACTGAGCACCCAGCACCCTGAGTACTGAGCACCCAGCACCCTGAGCACTGAGCACCGAGTACTCTGAGCACTGAGCACCCAGCACCCTGAGGACTGAGTACCCAGCACCCCGAGCACTGAGCACCCAGCACCCTGAGCACTGAGCACCCTGAGTACTGAGCACTGAGCACCCTGAGTACTGAGCACTGAGCACACTGAGTACTGAGCACAGAGCACCCTGAGTACTGAGCACTGAGCACCCTGAGTACTGAGCACCCAGCACCCTGAGTACTGAACACCCAGCCCCCTGAGCAATGAGCACCCTGAGTACTGAGCACCCAGCACCCTGAGCACATAGCACCGAGCACCCCGAGCACTGAGCACCCAGCACCCGGAGTACTGAGCACCCAGCACCCTGAGCACTGAGGACCCAGCACCCTGAGTACTGAGCACCCAGCACCCTGAGCACTGAGCACCCAGCACCCTGAGTACTGAGCACCCAGCACCCTGAGCACTGAGCACCCAGGACCCTGAGTACTGAGCATCCAGCACCCCGAGCACTGAGCACCCAGCACCCTGAGTACTGAGGACTGAGCACCCAGCACCCCGAGCACTGAGCACTGAGTACCCAGCACCCCGAGCACTGAGCACCCAGCACCCTGAGCACTGAGCACCCTGAGTACTGAGCACCCAGAGCACTGAGCACTGAGCACCCTGAGTACTGAGCACTGAGCACCCTGAGTACTGAGCACCCAGGACTCTGAGCACTGAGCACAAAGCAAGCTGAGTACTGAGCACCCTGAGTACTGAGCACCGAGGACACTGAGCACCCAGTACCCTGAGTACTGAGCACCGAGCACCCCGAGTACTGAGCACCCAGCACCCTGAGCACTGAGCACCCAGCACCCCGAGCACTGAGCACCCAGCACCTTGAGTACTGAGCACTGAGCACCCCGTGCACTGAGCACCCAGAACCCTGAGTACTGAGCACCCAGCAACCCGAGCACTGAGCACCCAGCACCCTGAGTACTGAGCACCCAGAACCCTGAGTACTGAGCACTGAGCACCCTGAGCACGGAGCACCCAACACCCCGAGCACTGAGCACCCAGCACCCTGAGTACTGAGCACCCAGCACCCTGAGCACTGAGCACCCAGCACCCTGAGTACTGAGCACCCAGCACCCCGAGCACTGAGCACCCAGCACCCTGAGTACTGAGCACCCAGCACCCTGAGCACTGAGCACCGAGTACCCTGAGCACTGAGCACCCAGCACCCTGAGGACTGAGTACCCAGCACCCCGAGCACTGAGCACCCAGCACCCTGAGCACTGAGCACCCTGAGTACTGAGCACTGAGCACCCTGTGTACTGAGCACTGAGCACCCTGAGTACTGAGCACCCAGCACCCTGAGTACTGAGCACCCAGCAACCTGAGCACTGAGCACCGAGCACCCTGAGCACTGAGCACCCAGCACCCTGAGCACTGATGACCCAGCACCCTGAGCACTGAGCACCCAGCACCCTGAGTACTGAGCACCCTGAGTACTGAGCACACAGCACCCTGTGCACTGAGCACCCAGCAGCCCGAGCACTGAGCACCCAGCACCCTGAGCACTGAGCACCCTGAGTACTGAGCACTGAGCACCCTGAGTACTGAGCACTGAGCACCCTGAGTACTGAGCACCCAGCACCCTGAGTACTGAGCACCCAGCACCCTGAGCAATGAGCACCCTGAGTACTGAGCACCCAGCACCCTGAGCACTGAGCACCGAGCAAACCGAGCACTGAGCACCCAGCACCCGGAGTACTGAGCACCCAGCACCCTGAGTACTCAGCACCGAGCACCCTGAGTACTGAGCACCCAGTACCCTGAGCACTGAACACATAGCACCCTGAGTACTGAGCACCCCGAGCACTGACCACCCAGCACCCTGAGCACTGAGGACCTAGCACCCTGAGTACTGAGCACCCAGCACCCTGAGCACTGAGCACCGAGCACCCTGAGTACTGAGCACCCAGCACCCTGAGCACTGAGCACCCAGGACCCTGAGTACTGAGCATCCAGCACCCGGAGCACTGAGCACCCAGCACCCTGAGTACAGAGGACTGAGCACCCAGCACCACGAGCACTGAGCACTGAGTACCCAGCACCCCGAGCACTGAGCACCCAGCACCCTGAGCACTGAGCACCCTGAGTACTGAGCACCCAGAGCCCTGAGCACTGAGCACCCTGAGTACTGAGCACCGAGCACCCTGAGTACTGAGCACCCAGCACTCTGAGCACTGAGCACAAAGCAAGCTGAGTACTGAGCACCCTGAGTACTGAGCACCGAGGACCCTGAGCACCCAGTACCCTGAGTACTGAGCACCGAGCACCCCGAGTACTGAGCACCCAGCACCCTGAGCACTGAGCACCCAGCACCCCGAGGACTGAGCACCCAGCACCTTGAGTACTGAGCACTGAGCACCCCGAGCACTGAGCACCCAGCACCCTGAGCACTGAGCACCCAGGACCCTGAGTACTGAGCATCCAGCACCCCGAGCACTGAGCACCCAGCACCCTGAGTACTGAGGACTGAGCACCCAGCACCCCGAGCACTGAGCACTGAGTACCCAGCACCCCGAGCACTGAGCACCCAGCACCCTGAGCACTGAGCACCCTGAGTACTGAGCACCCAGAGCACTGAGCACTGAGCACCCTGAGTACTGAGCACCGAGCACCCTGAGTACTGAGCACCCAGGACTCTGAGCACTGAGCACAAAGCAAGCTGAGTACTGAGCACCCTGAGTACTGAGCACCGAGGACACTGAGCACCCAGTACCCTGAGTACTGAGCACCGAGCACCCCGAGTACTGAGCACCCAGCACCCTGAGCACTGAGCACCCAGCACCCCGAGCACTGAGCACCCAGCACCTTGAGTACTGAGCACTGAGCACCCCGTGCACTGAGCACCCAGAACCCTGAGTACTGAGCACCCAGCAACCCGAGCACTGAGCACCCAGCACCCTGAGTACTGAGCACCCAGAACCCTGAGTACTGAGCACTGAGCACCCTGAGCACGGAGCACCCAACACCCCGAGCAGTGAGCACCCAGCACCCTGAGTACTGAGCACCCAGCACCCTGAGCACTGAGCACCCAGCACCCTGAGTACTGAGCACCCAGCACCCCGAGCACTGAGCACCCAGCACCCTGAGTACTGAGCACCCAGCACCCTGAGCACTGAGCACCGAGTACCCTGAGCACTGAGCACCCAGCACCCTGAGGACTGAGTACCCAGCACCCCGAGCACTGAGCACCCAGCACCCTGAGCACTGAGCACCCTGAGTACTGAGCACTGAGCACCCTGTGTACTGAGCACTGAGCACCCTGAGTACTGAGCACCCAGCACCCTGAGTACTGAGCACCCAGCAACCTGAGCACTGAGCACCGAGCACCCTGAGCACTGAGCACCCAGCACCCTGAGCACTGATGACCCAGCACCCTGAGCACTGAGCACCCAGCACCCTGAGTACTGAGCACCCTGAGTACTGAGCACACAGCACCCTGTGCACTGAGCACCCAGCAGCCCGAGCACTGAGCACCCAGCACCCTGAGCACTGAGCACCCTGAGTACTGAGCACTGAGCACCCTGAGTACTGAGCACTGAGCACCCTGAGTACTGAGCACCCAGCACCCTGAGTACTGAGCACCCAGCACCCTGAGCAATGAGCACCCTGAGTACTGAGCACCCAGCACCCTGAGCACTGAGCACCGAGCAAACCGAGCACTGAGCACCCAGCACCCGGAGTACTGAGCACCCAGCACCCTGAGTACTCAGCACCGAGCACCCTGAGTACTGAGCACCCAGTACCCTGAGCACTGAACACATAGCACCCTGAGTACTGAGCACCCCGAGCACTGACCACCCAGCACCCTGAGCACTGAGGACCTAGCACCCTGAGTACTGAGCACCCAGCACCCTGAGCACTGAGCACCGAGCACCCTGAGTACTGAGCACCCAGCACCCTGAGCACTGAGCACCCAGGACCCTGAGTACTGAGCATCCAGCACCCGGAGCACTGAGCACCCAGCACCCTGAGTACAGAGGACTGAGCACCCAGCACCACGAGCACTGAGCACTGAGTACCCAGCACCCCGAGCACTGAGCACCCAGCACCCTGAGCACTGAGCACCCTGAGTACTGAGCACCCAGAGCCCTGAGCACTGAGCACCCTGAGTACTGAGCACCGAGCACCCTGAGTACTGAGCACCCAGCACTCTGAGCACTGAGCACAAAGCAAGCTGAGTACTGAGCACCCTGAGTACTGAGCACCGAGGACCCTGAGCACCCAGTACCCTGAGTACTGAGCACCGAGCACCCCGAGTACTGAGCACCCAGCACCCTGAGCACTGAGCACCCAGCACCCCGAGGACTGAGCACCCAGCACCTTGAGTACTGAGCACTGAGCACCCCGAGCACTGAGCACCCAGCACCCTGAGTACTGAGCACCCAGCACCCCGAGCACTGAGCACCCAGCACCCTGAGTACTGAGCACCCTGAGTGCTGAGCACCCAGCACCCTGAGCACGGAGCACCCAACACCCCGAGCACTGAGCACCCAGCACCCTGAGTACTGAGCACCCAGCACCCTGAGTACTGAGCACTCAGCACCCTGAGTACTGAGCACCGAGCACCCCGAGCACTGAGCAACCAGCACCCTGAGCACTGAGCACCCTGAGGACTGAGCACCCAGCACCCTGAGTACTGAGCACGCAGCACCCTGAGTACTGAGCACCCAGCATCCTGAGTACTGAGCACAGATCACCCTGAGCACTGAGCATCCAGCACCCCGAGCACTGAGCACCCAGCACCCCGAGCACTGAGCAACCAGCACCCTGAGTACTGAGCACCCTGATTGCTGAGCACCCAGCACCCTGAGTACTGAGCACCGAGCACCCTGAGTACTTAGCACCCAGCACCTGAACACTGAGCACCCAGCACCCTGAGTACTGAGCACCGAGCACCCTGAGTACTGAGCACCCAGCACCCTGAGTACTGAGCACCCAGCACACCGAGTACTGAGCACCGAGCACCCCGAGTACTGAGCACCCAGCACCCTGAGAACTGAGCACCCAGCACCCCGAGCACTGAGCACCCAGCACCCTGAGTACTGAGCACCGAGCACCCCGAGCACTGAGCACCCAGCACCCTGAGCACTGAGCACCCAGCACCCTGAGTACTGAGCACACAGCACCCTGAGCACTGAGCACCCAGCACCCTGAGTACTGAGCACCCAGCACCCTGAGTACTGAGCACCCAGCACCGTGAGTACTGAGCACCCAGCACCCTGAGTACTGAGAACCGAGCACCCCGAGCACTGAGCACCCAGCACCCTGAGTACTGAGCACCCAGCACCCTGAGTACTGAGCACCCAGCACCCTGAGCACTGAGCACAAAGCATGCTGAGTACTGAGCAGCCTGAGGACTGAGCACCGAGGACCCTGAGCACTTAGCACCCAGCACCCTGAGCACTGAGCACCCAGCACCCGAGAATGAGCACCCAGCACCCTGAGTACTGAGAACCGAGCACCCTGAGTACATAGCACACAGCACGCTGAGCACTGAGCACCCAGCACCCCGAGTACTGAGCACCCAGCACCCCGAGCACTGAGCACCCAGCACCCCGAGAATGAGCACCCAGCACCCTGAGTACTGAGCACCCAGCACCCTGAGTACTGAGCACCGAGCACCCCGAGTACAGAGCACCCAGCACCCTGAGCACTCAGCACCCAGCACCCCGAGCACTGAGCACACAGCACCCTGAGTAGTGAGCTCCCAGCACCCCGAGCCCTGAGCACCCAGCACCCTGAGTACTGAGCACCCTGAGTACTGAGCACCGATCACCCTGAGCACTGAGCACCCAGCACCCTGAGTACTGAGCACCCAACGTACTGAGCACCGAGCACACCGAGCACTGAGCACCCAGCATCCTGAGTACTGAGCACCGAGCACCCTGAGCACTGAGCACCCAGCACCCTGAGTACTGAGCACCGAGCACCCCGAGCACTGAGCACCCAGCACCCTGAGCACTGAGCACCCAGCACCCTGAGTACTGAGCACTGAGCACCCTGAGCACTGAGCACCCAGCACTACGAGCACTGAGCACTGAGCACCCCGAGCACTGAGCACCCAGCACCCTGAGTACTGAACACTGAGCACCCAGCACCCCGAGCACTGAGCACCTAGCACCCTGTGTACTGAGCACCGAGCACCCCGAGCACTGAGCACCCAGCACCCTGAGCACTCAGCACCCAGCACCCCGAGCACTGAGCACCCAGCACCCAGAGCACTGAGCACCCAGCACCCTGAGCACTGAGCACCCAGCACCCAGAGCACTGAGCACCCAGCACCCTGAGCACTGAGCACCCAGCACACTGAGTACTGAGCACCCAGCACCCTGAGTACTGAGCACCCAGACCCCGAGCACTGAGCACCCAGCACCCCTAGCACTGTGCACCCACCACCCTGAGTACTGAGAACCCAGCACCCTGAGTACTGAGCACCCAGCACCCTGAGCACTGAGCACCCAGCAGCCCGAGCACTGAGCACCCAGAATCCTGAGCACTGAGTACTGAGCACCCAGCACCCTGAGCACTGAGCACGCAGCACCCTGAGAACTGAGCACCCAGCACCCTGAGTACTGAGCACCCAGCACCCCAAGCACTGAGCACCGAGCACCCTGAGTACTGAGCACCCAGCACCCCGAGTACTGAGCACCCAGCAACCTGAGTACTGAGCACCCAGCACCCTGAGCACTGAGCACCCAGCACCCTGAGCACTGAGCACCCAGCACCCTGAGCACTGAGCACCCAGCACCCTGAGTACTGAGCATCAAGCACCCTGAGCACTGAGCACCCAGCACCCTGAGCACTGAGCAGCCAGCACCCTGAGCACTGAGCACCCAACGTACTGAGCACCGAGCACCCTGAGAACTGAGCACCGAGCACCCTGAGTACTGAGCAGCCAGCACCATGAGTACTGAGCACCGAGCACCCAGAGTACTGAGAAACCTGAGTACTGAGCACCCAGCACCCTGAGAATGAGCACCCAGCACCATGAGTACTGAGCACCGAGCACCCTGAGCACTGAGCACCCAGCACCCTGAGTACTGAGCACCCAGCACTACGAGCACTGAGCACCCAGCACTCTGAGTACTGAGCACTGAGCACCCTGAGCACTGAGCACCCAGCACTACGAGCACTGAGCACCCAGCACTCTGAGTACTGAGCACCCAGCACCCTGAGTACTGAGCACCCAGCACCCTGAGTACTTAGCACTGAGCACCCCGAGCACTGATCACCCAGCACCCTGAGCACTGAGCACCCAGCACCCTGAGTACTGAGCACTGAGCACCCTGAGCACTGAGCACCCAGCACTACGAGCACTGAGCACTGAGCACCCTGAGCACTGAGCACCCAGCAGCCTGAGTAATGAGCACCCAGCACCCTGAGTACTGAGCACTGAGCACCCTGAGCACTGAGCACCCAGCACTACGAGCACTGAGCACCCAGCACTCTGAGTACTGAGCACCCAGCACCCTGAGTACTGAGCACCCAGTACCCTGAGTACTTAGCACTGAGCACCCCGAGCACTGAGCACCCAGCACCCTGAGCACTGAGCACCCAGCACCCTGAGTACTGAGCACCCAGCACCCTGAATACTGAGCACCCAGCGTACTGAGCACCGAGCACCCCGAGCACTGAGCACCCAGCACCCTGAGTACTGAGCACCCAGCACCCCGAGCACTGAGCACCCAGCACCCTGAGTACTGAGCACCGAGCACCCTGAATACTGAGCACCCAGCACCCTGAGTACCGAGCACCCAGCGTACTGAGCACCGAGGACCCAGCAACCTGAGCCCTGAGCACCCAGCACCCTGAGTACTGAGCACTGAGCACCCAGCACCCCGAGCACTGAGCACCCAGCACCCTGAGTACTAAGCACCCAGCACCCTGTGTACTGAGCACCCAGCACCCTGAGTACTGAGCACCCAGCGTACTGAGCACCGAGCACCCCGAGCACTGAGCACCCATCACCCTGAGTACTGAGCACCCAGCACCCCGAGCACTGAGCACCCAGCACCCTGAGTACTGAGCACCGAGCACCCTGAGTACTGAGCACCCAGCACCCTGAGTACTGAGCACCCAGCGTACTGAGCACCGAGCACCCAGCACCCTGAGTACTGAGCACCCAGCAACCTGAGCACTGAGCACCCAGCACCCCAAGCACTGAGCACCGAGCACCCTGAGTACTGAGCACCCAGCACCCCGAGTACTGAGCACCCAGCACCCTGAGTACTGAGCACCCAGCACCCTGAGCACTGAGCACCCAGCACCCTGAGCACTGAGCACCCAGCACCCTGAGCACTGAGCACCCAGCACCCTGAGTACTGAGCATCAAGCACCCTGAGCACTGAGCACCCAGCACCCTGAGCACTGAGCAGCCAGCACCGTGAGCACTGAGCACCCAACGTACTGAGCACCGAGCACCCTGAGAACTGAGCACCCAGCACCCTGAGTACTGAGCAGCCAGCACCATGAGTACTGAGCACCGAGCACCCAGAGTACTGAGAAACCTGAGTACTGAGCACCCAGCACCCTGAGAATGAGCACCCAGCACCATGAGTACTGAGCACCGAGCACCCTGAGCACTGAGCACCCAGCACCCTGAGTACTGAGCACCCAGCACTACGAGCACTGAGCACCCAGCACTCTGAGTACTGAGCACTGAGGACCCTGAGCACTGAGCACCCAGCACTACGAGCACTGAGCACCCAGCACTCTGAGTACTGAGCACCCAGCACCCTGAGTACTGAGCACCCAGCACCCTGAGTACTTAGCACTGAGCACCCCGAGCACTGAGCACCCAGCACCCTGAGCACTGAGCACCCAGCAACCTGAGTACTGAGCACTGAGCACCCTGAGCACTGAGCACCCAGCACTACGAGCACTGAGCACTGAGCACCCTGAGCACTGAGCACCCAGCAGCCTGAGTAATGAGCACCCAGCACCCTGAGTACTGAGCACTGAGCACCCTGAGCACTGAGCACCCAGCACTACGAGCACTGAGCACCCAGCACTCTGAGTACTGAGCACCCAGCACCCTGAGTACTGAGCACCCAGCACCCTGAGTACTTAGCACTGAGCACCCCGAGCACTGAGCACCCAGCACCCTGAGCACTGAGCACCCAGCACCCTGAGTACTGAGCACCCAGCACCCTGAATACTGAGCACCCAGCGTACTGAGCACCGAGCACCCCGAGCACTGAGCACCCAGCACCCTGAGTACTGAGCACCCAGCACCCTGAGCACTGAGCACCCAGCACCCTGAGTACTGAGCACCGAGCACTCTGAGTACTGAGCACCCAGCACCCTGAGTACTGAGCACCCAGCGTACTGAGCACCGAGGACCCAGCAACCTGAGCCCTGAGCACCCAGCACCCTGAGTAATGAGCACTGAGCACCCAGCACCCCGAGCACTGAGCACCCAGCACCCTGAGTACTAAGCACCCAGCACCCTGTGTACTGATCACCCAGCACCCTGAGTACTGAGCACCCAGCGTACTGAGCACCGAGCACCCCGAGCACTGAGCACCCAGCACCCTGAGTACTGAGCACCCAGCACCCCGAGCACTGAGCACCCAGCACCCTGAGTACTGAGCACCGAGCACCCTGAGTACTGAGCACCCAGCACCCTGAGTACTGAGCACCCAGCGTACTGAGCACCGAGCACCCAGCACCCTGAGTACTGAGCACCCAGCAACCTGAGCACTGAGCACCCACCACCCTGAGTACTGAGCACTGAGCACGCCGAGTATTGAGCACCGGGCACCCCGAGCACTAAGCACCCAGCACCCAGAGCACCGAGCACCCAGCACCCTGAGCACTGAGCACCCAGCACCCTGAGCACTGAGCACCCAGCACCCTGAGCACTGAGCACCCGGCACCCTGAGCACTGAGCACCCAGCACCCTGAGCACTGAGCAACCAGAACCCTGAGTACTGAGCACCCAACGTACTGAGCACCGAGTACCCTGAGCACTGAGCACCCAGAACCCTGAGTACTGAGCACCGGGCACCCCGAGCACTAAGCACCCAGCACCCCGAGCACCGAGCACCCAGCACCTTGAGCACTGAGCACCCAGCACCCCGAGCACTGAGCACCAAGCACCCCGAGCACTGAGCACCCAGCACTCCGAGCACTGAGCACCAAGCACCCCGAGCACTGAGCACCCAGCACCCCGAGCACTGAGCACCCAGCACCCTGAGCACTGAGCACCCAGAACCCCGAGAACTGAGCACCCAGCACCCCGAGCACTGAGCACCCCGCACCCCGAGCACTGAGCACCCAGCACCCCGAGCACTGTGCACCCAGCACCCTGAGTACTGAGCACCCAGCACCCTGAGTACTTAGCACCCAACACCCTGAGCACTGAGCACCCAGCACCCTGAGTACTGAGCACCCAGCACCACAAGCACAGAGCACCCTGAGTACTGAGCACCCTGCACCCCAAGCACTGTGCACCCTGAGTACTGAGCACCCATCACCCTGATTAATGAGCACCCAGCACCCCGAGTACTGAGCACCGAGCACCCTGAGTACTGAGCACCCAACGTACTGAGCACCGAGCACCCTGAGCACTGAGCACCCAGCACCCTGAGTACTGAGCACCCAGCACCCTGAGCAATGAGCACCCTGAGTACTGAGCACCCAGCACCTTGAGCACTGAGCACCGAGCACCCCGAGCACTGAGCACCCAGCACCCGGAGTACTGAGCACCCAGCAGTCTGAGTACTAAGCACCGAGCACCCTGAGTACTGAGCACCCAGCACACTGAGCACTGAACACACAGCACCCTGAGTACTGAGCACCTCGAGCACTGAGCACCCAGCACCCTGAGTACTGAGCACCGAGCACCCTGAGCACTGAGCACCCAGCACCGCGAGCACTGAGCACCCAGCACCCCGAGCACAGAGCACCCAGCACCCTGAGTACTGAGCACCCAGCACCCTGAGTACTGAGCACCCAGCACCCTGAGCACTGAGCACACAGCACCCTGAGCACTGAGCACAGAGCACCCTGAGTACTGAGCACTGAGCACCCAGCACCCCGAGCACTGAGCACCCAGCACCCTGAGTACTGAGCACCCAGCAACCCGAGCACTAAGCACCCAGCACCCCGAGCACCAAGCACCCAGCACCCTGAGCACTGAGCACCCAGCACCCTGAGCACTGAGCACCCAGCACCCTGAGTACTGAGCACTGAGCACCCAGCACACTGAGTACTGAGCACATAGCAACCAGAGCACTAAGCACTCAGCACCCCGAGCACCGAGCACCCAGCACCCTGAGCACTGAGCACCGAGCACCCTGAGTACTGAGCACCCAGCACCCTGAGTACTGAGCACCCAGCGTACTGAGCACCGAGCATACAGCACCCTGAGTACTGAGCACCCAGCACCCTGAGCACTGAGCACCCAGCACCCTGAGTACTGAGCACTGAGCACCCCGAGTACTGAGCACCGGGCACCCCGAGCACTAAGCACCCAGCACCCAGAGCACCAAGCACCCAGCACCCTGAGCACTGAGCACCCAGCACCCTGAGCACTGAGCACCCAGCACCCTGAGCACTGAGCACCTAGCACCCTGAGCACTGAGCACCCAGCACCCTGAGTTCTGAGCACCCAACGTACTGAGCACCTAGTACCCTGAGCACTGAGCACCCAGAACCCCGAGTACTGAGCACCGGGCACCCCGAGCACTAAGCACCCAGCACCCTGAGCACTGAGCACCGAGCACCCCAAGCACTGGGCACCCAGCACCCGGAGTACTGAGCACCCAGCACCCTGAGTACTAAGCACCGAGCACCCTGAGTACTGAGCACCCAGCACCCTGAGCACTGAACACACAGCACCCTGAGTACTGAGCACCTAGAGGACTGAGCACCCAGCACCCTGAGTACTGAGCACCGAGCACCTCGAGCACTGAGCACCCAGCACCGCGAGCACTGAGCACCCAGCACCCCGAGCACAGAGCACCCAGCACCCTGAGTACTGAGCACGCAGCACCCTGAGTACTGAGCACCCAGCACCCCGAGCACTGAGCACCCAGCACCCTGAGCACTGAGCACCCAGCACCCGAGTACTGAGCACCCAGCACCCTGAGTACTGAGCACCCAGCACCCTGAGTACTGAGCACCCAGCACCCCGAGTACTGAGCACCAAGCACCCTGAGTACTGAACACCCAGCACCCTGAGCACTGAGCACTGAGCACACTGAGCACTGAGTACTGAGCACCGAGCACCCCGAGCACTGAGCACCCAGCACCCGGAGTACTGAGCACCCAGCACGCTGAGTACTAAGCACCGAGCATCCTGAGTACTGAGCACCCAGCACCCTGAGCACTGAACACACAGCACCCTGAGTACTGAGCACCTCGAGCACTGAGCACCCAGCACCCTGAGTACTGAGCACCGAGCACCCCGAGCACTGAGCACCCAGCACGCCGAGCACTGAGCACCCAGCACCCCGAGCACTGAGCACCCAGCACCCTGAGTACTGAGCACCCAGCACCCTGAGCACTGAGCACCCAGCACCGTGAGCACTGAGCACCCAGCACCCTGAATACTGAGCACCCAGCACCCTGAGCACTGAGTACCCAGCACCCTGAGCACTGAGCACCCAGCACCCTGAATACTGAGCACCCAGCACCTCGAGCCCTGAGCTCCCAGCACCCTGAGTACTGAGCATCAAGCACCCTGAGCACTGAGCACCCAGCACCCTGAGCACTGAGCAGCCAGCACCCTGAGCACTGAGCACCCAACGTACTGAGCAACGAGCACCCCGAGCACTGAGCACCCAGAACCCTGAGTACTGAGCGCTGAGCACCCTGAGTACTGAGCACCCAGCACCCCGCGCACTGAGCACCCAGCACCCCGAGCACTGAGCACCCAGCACCCCGAGCACTGAGCACCCAGCACCGTGAGTACTGAGCACCCAGCACCTTGAAAACTGAGCACCGAGCACCCCGAGCACTGAGCACCGGGCACCCCGAGCACTGAGCACCCAGCACCCTGAGTACTGAGCACCCAGCACCCTAAGTATTGAGCACTGACCACTGAGCTCCCTGAGCACTGAGCACCCAGCACCCTGAGCACTGAGCACCCAGCATCCTGAGCACTGAGTACTGAGCGCCCAGCACCCCAAACACTGAGCACCGAGTACCCTGAGAACTGAGCACCGAGCACCCTGAGTACTGAGCAGCCAGCACCATGAGTACTGAGCACCGAGCACCCAGAGTACTGAGCAACCTGAGTACTGAGCACCCAGCACCCTGAGAATGAGCACCCAGCACCCTGAGCACTGAGTACCCAGCACCCTGAGCACTGAGCACCCAGCACCCTGAGCACTGAGCACACAGCACCCTGAGCACTGAGCACCCAGCACCCTGAGTACTGAGCACTGAGCACCCAGCACCCCGAGCACTGAGCACCCAGCACCCTGAGTACTGAGCACTGAGCACCCAGCACCCCGAGTACTGAGCACCAAGCACCCTGAGTACTGAACACCCAGCACCCTGAGCACTGAGCACTGAGCACCCTGAGCACTGAGTACTGAGCACCGAGCACCCCGAGCACTGAGCACCCAGCACCCCGAGTACTAAGCACCGAGCATCCTGAGTACTGAGCACCCAGCACCCTGAGCACTGAACACACAGCACCCTGAGTACTGAGCACCTCGAGCACTGAGCACCCAGCACCCTGAGTACTGAGCACCGAGCACCCCGAGCGCTGAGCACCCAGCACCCCGAGCACTGAGCACCCAGCACCCCGAGCACTGAGCACCCAGCACCCTGAGCACTGAGCACCCAGCACCCAGAGCACTGAGCACCCAGCACCCTGAGCACTGAGCACCCAGCACCCTGAGTACTGAGCACCCAGCACCCTGAGTACTGAGCACCCAGACCCCGAGCACTGAGCACCCAGCACCCCTAGCACTGTGCACCCACCACCCTGAGTACTGAGAACCCAGCACCCTGAGTACTGAGCACCCAGCACCCTGAGCACTGAGCACCCAGCAGCCCGAGCACTGAGCACCCAGAATCCTGAGCACTGAGTACTGAGCACCCAGCACCCTGAGCACTGAGCACGCAGCACCCTGAGAACTGAGCACCCAGCACCCTGAGTACTGAGCACCCAGCACCCCAAGCACTGAGCACCGAGCACCCTGAGTACTGAGCACCCAGCACCCCGAGTACTGAGCACCCAGCACCCTGAGTACTGAGCACCCAGCACCCTGAGCACTGAGCACCCAGCACCCTGAGCACTGAGCACCCAGCACCCTGAGCACTGAGCACCCAGCACCCTGAGTACTGAGCATCAAGCACCCTGAGCACTGAGCACCCAGCACCCTGAGCACTGAGCACCCAACGTACTGAGCACCGAGCACCCTGAGAACTGAGCACCGAGCACCCTGAGTACTGAGCAGCCAGCACCATGAGTACTGAGCACCGAGCACCCAGAGTACTGAGAAACCTGAGTACTGAGCACCCAGCACCCTGAGAATGAGCACCCAGCACCATGAGTACTGAGCACCGAGCACCCTGAGCACTGAGCACCCAGCACCCTGAGTACTGAGCACCCAGCACTACGAGCACTGAGCACCCAGCACTCTGAGTACTGAGCACTGAGCACCCTGAGCACTGAGCACCCAGCACTACGAGCACTGAGCACCCAGCACTCTGAGTACTGAGCACCCAGCACCCTGAGTACTGAGCACCCAGCACCCTGAGTACTTAGCACTGAGCACCCCGAGCACTGAGCACCCAGCACCCTGAGCACTGAGCACCCAGCACCCTGAGTACTGAGCACTGAGCACCCTGAGCACTGAGCACCCAGCACAACGAGCACTGAGCACTGAGCACCCTGAGCACTGAGCACCCAGCAGCCTGAGTAATGAGCACCCAGCACCCTGAGTACTGAGCACTGAGCACCCTGAGCACTGAGCACCCAGCACTACGAGCACTGAGCACCCAGCACTCTGAGTACTGAGCACCCAGCACCCTGAGTACTGAGCACCCAGCACCCTGAGTACTTAGCACTGAGCACCCCGAGCACTGAGCACCCAGCACCCTGAGCACTGAGCACCCAGCACCCTGAGTACTGAGCACCCAGCAGCCTGAATACTGAGCACCCAGCGTACTGAGCACCGAGCACCCCGAGCACTGAGCACCCAGCACCCTGAGTACTGAGCACCCAGCACCCCGAGCACTGAGCACCCAGCACCCTGAGTACTGAGCACCGAGCACCCTGAGTACTGAGCACCCAGCACCCTGAGTACTGAGCACCCAGCGTACTGAGCACCGAGGACCCAGCAACCTGAGCCCTGAGCACCCAGCACCCTGAGTACTGAGCACTGAGCACCCAGCACCCCGGGCACTGAGCACCCAGCACCCTGAGTACTAAGCACCCAGCACCCTGAGTACTGAGCACCCAGCACCCTGAGTACTGAGCACCCAGCGTACTGAGCACCGAGCACCCCGAGCACTGAGCACCCAGCACCCTGAGTACTGAGCACCCAGCACCCCGAGCACTGAGCACCCAGCACCCTGAGTACTGAGCACCGAGCACCCTGAGTACTGAGCACCCAGCACCCTGAGTACTGAGCACCCAGCGTACTGAGCACCGAGCACCCAGCACCCTGAGTACTGAGCACCCAGCAACCTGAGCACTGAGCACCCACCACCCTGAGTACTGAGCACTGAGCACGCCGAGTATTGAGCACCGGGCACCCCGAGCACTAAGCACCCAGCACCCAGAGCACCGAGCACCCAGCACCCTGAGCACTGAGCACCCAGCACCCTGAGCACTGAGCACCCAGCACCCTGAGCACTGCGCACCCGGCATCCTGAGCACTGAGCACCCAGCACCCTGAGCACTGAGCAACCAGCACCCTGAGTACTGAGCACCCAACGTACTGAGCACCGAGTACCCTGAGCACTGAGCACCCAGAACCCCGAGTACTGAGCACCGGGCACCCCGAGCACTAAGCACCCAGCACCCCGAGCACCGAGCACCCAGCACCTTGAGCACTGAGCACCCAGCACCCCGAGCACTGAGCACCAAGCACCCCGAGCACTGAGCACCCAGCACCCCGAGCACTGAGCACCAAGCACCCCGAGCACTGAGCACCCAGCACCCCGAGCACTGAGCACCCAGCACCCTGAGCACTGAGCACCCAGAACCCCGAGAACTGAGCACCCACCACCCCGAGCACTGAGCACCCCGCACCCCGAGCACTGAGCACCCAGCACCCCGAGCACTGTGCACCCAGCACCCTGAGTACTGAGCACCCAGCACCCTGAGTACTTAGCACCCAACACCCTGAGCACTGAGCACCCAGCACCCTGAGTACTGAGCACCCAGCACCACAAGCACAGAGCACCCTGAGTACTGAGCACCCTGCACCCCAAGCACTGTGCACCCTGAGTACTGAGCACCCATCACCCTGATTAATTAGCACCCAGCACCCCGAGTACTGAGCACCGAGCACCCTGAGTACTGAGCACCCTGCACCCCAAGCATTGTGCACCCTGAGCACTGAGCACCCAGCACCCTGAGTACTGAGCACCCAGCACCCTGAGCAATGAGCACCCTGAGTACTGAGCACCCAGCACCTTGAGCACTGAGCACCGAGCACCCCGAGCACTGAGCACCCAGCACCCGGAGTACTGAGCACCCAGCAGTCTGAGTACTAAGCACCGAGCACCCTGAGTACTGAGCACCCAGCACACTGAGCACTGAACACACAGCACCCTGAGTACTGAGCACCTCGAGCACTGAGCACCCAGCACCCTGAGTACTGAGCACCGAGCACCCTGAGCACTGAGCACCCAGCACCGCGAGCACTGAGCACCCAGCACCCCGAGCACAGAGCACCCAGCACCCTGAGTACTGAGCACCCAGCACCCTGAGTACTGAGCACCCAGCACCCTGAGCACTGAGCACACAGCACCCTGAGCACTGAGCACAGAGCACCCTGAGTACTGAGCACTGAGCACCCAGCACCCCGAGCACTGAGCACCCAGCACCCTGAGTACTGAGCACCCAGCAACCCGAGCACTAAGCACCCAGCACCCCGAGCACCAAGCACCCAGCACCCTGAGCACTGAGCACCCAGCACCCTGAGCACTGAGCACCCAGCACCCTGAGTACTGAGCACTGAGCACCCAGCACCCTGAGTACTGAGCACATAGCAACCAGAGCACTAAGCACTCAGCACCCCGAGCACCGAGCACCCAGCACCCTGAGCACTGAGCACCGAGCACCCTGAGTACTGAGCACCCAGCACCCTGAGTACTGAGCACCCAGCGTACTGAGCACCGAGCACCCAGCACCCTGAGTACTGAGCACCCAGCACCCTGAGCACTGAGCACCCAGCACCCTGAGTACTGAGCACTGAGCACCCCGAGTACTGAGCACCGGGCACCCCGAGCACTAAGCACCCAGCACCCAGAGCACCGAGCACCCAGCACCCTGAGCACTGAGCACCCAGCACCCTGAGCACTGAGCGCCCAGCACCCTGAGCACTGAGCACCTAGCACCCTGAGCACTGAGCACCCAGCACCCTGAGTTCTGAGCACCCAACGTACTGAGCACCTAGTACCCTGAGCACTGAGCACCCAGAACCCCGAATACTGAGCACCGGGCACCCCGAGCACTAAGCACCCAGCACCCTGAGCAGTGAGCACCGAGCACCCCAAGCACTGGGCACCCAGCACCCGGAGTACTGAGCACCCAGCACCCTGAGTACTAAGCACCGAGCACCCTGAGTACTGAGCACCCAGCACCCTGAGCACTGAACACACAGCACCCTGAGTACTGAGCACCTAGAGGACTGAGCACCCAGCACCCTGAGTACTGAGCACCGAGCACCTCGAGCACTGAGCACCCAGCACCGCGAGCACTGAGCACCCAGCACCCCGAGCACAGAGCACCCAGCACCCTGAGTACTGAGCACGCAGCACCCTGAGTACTGAGCACCCAGCACCCCGAGCACTGAGCACCCAGCACCCTGAGCACTGAGCACCCAGCACCCGAGTACTGAGCACCCAGCACCCTGAGTACTGAGCACCCAGCACCCTGAGTACTGAGCACCCAGCACCCCGAGTACTGAGCACCAAGCACCCTGAGTACTGAACACCCAGCACCCTGAGCACTGAGCACTGAGCACACTGAGCACTGAGTACTGAGCACCGAGCACCCCGAGCACTGAGCACCCAGCACCCGGAGTACTGAGCACCCAGCACGCTGAGTACTAAGCACCGAGCATCCTGAGTACTGAGCACCCAGCACCCTGAGCACTGAACACACAGCACCCTGAGTACTGAGCACCTCGAGCACTGAGCACCCAGCACCCTGAGTACTGAGCACCGAGCACCCCGAGCACTGAGCACCCAGCACGCCGAGCACTGAGCACCCAGCACCCCGAGCACTGAGCACCCAGCACCCTGAGTACTGAGCACCCAGCACCCTGAGCACTGAGCACCCAGCACCGTGAGCACTGAGCACCCAGCACCCTGAATACTGAGGACCCAGCACCCTGAGCACTGAGTACCCAGCTCCCTGAGCACTGAGCACCCAGCACCCTGAATACTGAGCACCCAGCACCTCGAGCCCTGAGCTCCCAGCACCCTGAGTACTGAGCATCAAGCACCCTGAGCACTGAGCACCCAGCACCCTGAGCACTGAGCAGCCAGCACCCTGAGCAGTGAGCACCCAACGTACTGAGCAACGAGCACCCCGAGCACTGAGCACCCAGAACCCTGAGTACTGAGCGCTGAGCACCCTGAGTACTGAGCACCCAGCACCCCGAGCACTGAGCACCCAGCACCCCGAGCACTGAGCACCCAGCACCCCGAGCACTGAGCACCCAGCACCGTGAGTACTGAGCACCCAGCACCCTGAAAACTGAGCACCGAGCACCCCGAGCACTGAGCACCGGGCACCCCGAGCACTGAGCACCCAGCACCCTGAGTACTGAGCACCCAGCACCCTAAGTATTGAGCACTGACCACTGAGCTCCCTGAGCACTGAGCACCCAGCACCCTGAGCACTGAGAACCCAGCATCCTGAGCACTGAGTACTGAGCACCCAGCACCCCAAACACTGAGCACCGAGCACCCTGAGAACTGAGCACCGAGCACCCTGAGTACTGAGCAGCCAGCACCATGAGTACTGAGCACCGAGCACCCAGAGTACTGAGCAACCTGAGTACTGAGCACCCAGCACCCTGAGAATGAGCACCCAGCACCCTGAGCACTGAGTACCCAGCACCCTGAGCACTGAGCACCCAGCACCCTGAGCACTGAGCACACAGCACCCTGAGCACTGAGCACCCAGCACCCTGAGTACTGAGCACTGAGCACCCAGCACCCCGAGCACTGAGCACCCAGCACCCTGAGTACTGAGCACTGAGCACCCAGCACCCCGAGTACTGAGCACCAAGCACCCTGAGTACTGAACACCCAGCACCCTGAGCACTGAGCAGTGAGCACCCTGAGCACTGAGTACTGAGCACCGAGCACCCCGAGCACTGAGCACCCAGCACCCCGAGTACTAAGCACCGAGCATCCTGAGTACTGAGCACCCAGCACCCTGAGCACTGAACACACAGCACCCTGAGTACTGAGCACCTCGAGCACTGAGCACCCAGCACCCTGAGTACTGAGCACCGAGCACCCCGAGCACTGAGCACCCAGCACCCCGAGCACTGAGCACCCAGCACCCCGAGCACTGAGCACCCAGCACCCTGAGTACTGAGCACCCAGCACCCTGAGTACTGAGCACCCAGCACCCTGAGCACTGAGAACCCAGCACCCTGAGCACTGAGCACCCAGCACCCTGAATACTAAGCACCCAGCACCCTGAGCACTGAGTACCCAGCACCCTGAGCACTGAGCACCCAGCACCCTGAGTACTGAGCACCCAGCACCAAGAGTTCTGAGCACCGAGCATCCTGAGCACTGAGCACCGAGCACCCCGAGCACTGAGCACCCAGCACCCTGAGTAATGAGCACCCAGCACCCCGAGTACTGAGAACCCAGAACCGTGAGTACTGAGCACCCAGCACCCTGAGTACTGAGCACCCAGCACCCTGAGTACTGAGCACTGATCACCGTGAGCACTGAGCACCCAGCACCCTGAGTACTGAGCACCCAGCACCCTGAGTACTGAGCACCCAGCACCCTGGGCACTGAGCACCCAGCACCCTGAGTGCTGAGCACCTAGCACCCTGAGTACTGAGCACACAGCACCCTGAGCAATGAGCACCCAGCACCCTGAGTACTGAGCACTGATCACCCTGAGCACTGAGCACCCAGCACCCTGTGTACTGAGCACCCAGCACCCTGAGTACTGAGCACCCAGCACCCTGGGCACTGAGCACCCAGCACGCTGAGTGCTGAGCACCCAGCACCCCGAGCACTGAGCATCCAGCACCCTGAGTACTGAGCACCATGAGTACTGAGCACTGAGCACCCAGCAGCCTGAGTACTGAGCACCCTGAGGACTGAGCACCCATCACCCTGAGCACTGAGAACCCAGCACCCTGAGTACTGAGCACTGATCACCCTGAGCACTGAGCACCCAGCACCCTGAGTACTGAGCACCCAGCACCCCGAGCACTGAGCACCCAGCACCCTGAGTACTGAGCACCCAGCACCCCGAGCACTGAGCACCCAGCACCCTGAGTACTGAGCACCGAGCACCCTGAGTACTGAGCACCCAGCACCCTGAGTACTGAGCACCCAGCACCCTGAGTACTGAGCACCCAGCGTACTGAGCACCGAGGACCCAGCAACCTGAGCCCTGAGCACCCAGCACCCTGAGTACTGAGCACTGACCACCCAGCACCCCGAGCACTGAGCACCCAGCACTTTGAGTACTAAGCACCCAGCACCCTGAGTACTGAGCACCCAGCACCCTGAGTACTGAGCACCCAGCGTACTGAGCACCGAGCACCCCGAGCACTGAGCACCCAGCACCCTGAGTACTGAGCACCCAGCACCCCGAGCAATGAGCACCCAGCACCCTGAGTACTGAGCACCGAGCACCCTGAGTACTGAGCACGCAGCACCCTGAGTACTGAGCACCCAGCGTACTGAGCACCGAGCACCCAGCACCCTGAGTACTGAGCACCCAGCACCCTGAGCACTGAGCACCCAACACCCTGAGTACTGAGCACTGAGCACGCCGAGTATTGAGCACCGGGCACCCCGAGCACTAAGCACCCAGCACCCAGAGCACCGAGCACCCAGCACCCTGAGCACTGAGCACCCAGCACCCTGAGCACTGAGCACCCAGCACCCTGAGCACTGAGCACCCGGCACCCTGAGCACTGAGCACCCAGCACCCTGAGCACTGAGCACCCAGCACCCTGAGTACTGAGCACCCAACGTACTGAGCACCGAGTACCCTTAGCACTGAGCACCCAGAACCCCGAGTACTGAGCACCGGGCACCCCGAGCACTAAGCACCCAGCACCCCGAGCACCGAGCACCCAGCACCCTGAGCACTGAGCACCGAGCACCCTGAGTACTGAGCACCCAGCACCCTGAGTACTGAGCACCCAGCGTACTGAGCACCGAGCACCCAGCACCCTGAGTACTGAGCACCCAGCACCCTGAGCACTGAGCACCCAGCGCCCTGAGTACTGAGCACCGGGCACCCCGAGCACTAAGCACCCAGCACCCAGAGCACCGAGCACCCAGCACCCTGAGCACTGAGCACCCAGCACCCTGAGCACTGAGCACCCAGCACCCTGAGCACTGAGCACCTAGCACCCTGAGCACTGAGCACCCAGCACCCTGAGTTCTGAGCACCCAACGTACTGAGCACCTAGTACCCTGAGAACTGAGCACCCAGAACCCCGAGTACTGAGCACCGGGCACCCCGAGCACTAAGCACCCAGCACCCTGAGCACTGAGCACCGAGCACCCCAAGCACTGAGCACCCAGCACCCGGAGTACTGAGCACCCAGCACCCTGAGTACTAAGCACCGAGCACCCTGAGTATTGAGCACCCAGCACCCTGAGCACTGAACACACAGCACCCTGAGTACTGAGCACCTAGAGGACTGAGCACCCAGCACCCTGAGTACTGAGCACCGAGCACCTCGAGCACTGAGCACCCAGCACCGCGAGCACTGAGCACCCAGCACCCCGAGCACAGAGCACCCAGCACCCTGAGTACTGAGCACGCAGCACCCTGAGTACTGAGCACCCAGCACCCCGAGCACTGAGCACCCAGCACCCTGAGCACTGAGCACCCAGCACCCGAGTACTGAGCACCCAGCACCCTGAGTACTGAGCACCCAGCACCCTGAGTACTGAGCACCCAGCACCCCGAGTACTGAGCACCAAGCACCCTGAGTACTGAACACCCAGCACCCTGAGCACTGAGCACTGAGCACCCTGAGCACTGAGTAGTGAGCACCGAGCACCCCGAGCACTGAGCACCCAGCACCCGGAGTACTGAGCACCCAGCACGCTGAGTACTAAGCACCGAGCATCCTGAGTACAGAGCACCCAGCACCCTGAGCACTGAACACACAGCACCCTGAGTACTGAGCACCTCGAGCACTGAGCACCCAGCACCCTGAGTACTGAGCACCGAGCACCCCGAGCACTGAGCACACAGCACGCCGAGCACTGAGCACCCAGCACCCCGAGCACTGAGCACCCAGCACCCTGAGTACTGAGCACCCAGCACCCTGAGTACTGAGCACCCAGCACCCTGAGCACTGAGTACCCAGCACCCCGAGCACTGAGCACCCAGCACCCTGAATACTGAGCACCCAGCACCCTGAGCACTGAGTACCCAGCACCCTGAGCACTGAGCACCCAGCACCCTGAATACTGAGCACCCAGCACCCCGAGCCCTGAGCTCCCAGCACCCTGACTACTGAGCATCAAGCACCCTGAGCACTGAGCACCCAGCACCCTGAGCACTGAGCAGCCAGCACCCTGAGCACTGAGCACCCAACGTACTGAGCAACGAGCACCCCGAGCACTGAGCACCCAGAACCCTGAGTACTGAGCGCTCAGCACCCTGAGTACTGAGCACCCAGCACCCCGAGCACTGAGCACCCAGCACCCCGAGCAATGAGCACCCAGCACCCCGAGCACTGAGCACCCAGCACCGTGAGTACTGAGCACCCAGCACCCTGAAAACTGAGCACCGAGCACCCCGAGCACTGAGCACCGGGCACCCCGAGCACTGAGCACCCAGCACCCTGAGTACTGAGCACCCAGCACCCTAAGTATTGAGCACTGACCACTGAGCTCCCTGAGCACTGAGCACCCAGCACCCTGAGCACTGAGCACCCAGCATCCTGAGCACTGAGTACTGAGCACCCAGCACCCCAAACACTGAGCACCGAGCACCCTGAGAACTGAGCACCGAGCACCCTGAGTACTGAGCAGCCAGCACCATGAGTACTGAGCACCGAGCACCCAGAGTACTGAGCAACCTGAGTACTGAGCACCCAGCACCCTGAGAATGAGCACCCAGCACCCTGAGCACTGAGTAGCCAGCACCCTGAGCACTGAGCACCCAGCACCCTGAGCACTGAGCACACAGCACCCTGAGCACTGAGCACCCAGCACCCTGAGTACTGTGCACTGAGCACCCAGCACCCCGAGCACTGAGCACCCAGCACCCTGAGTACTGAGCACTGAGCACCCAGCACCCCGAGTACTGAGCACCAAGCACCCTGAGTACTGAACACCCAGCACCCTGAGCACTGAGCACTGAGCACCCTGAGCACTGAGTACTGAGCACCGAGCACCCCGAGCACTGAGCACCCAGCACCCCGAGTACTAAGCACCGAGCATCCTGAGTACTGAGCACCCAGCACCCTGAGCACTGAACACACAGCACCCTGAGTACTGAGCACATCGAGCACTGAGCACCCAGCACCCTGAGTACTGAGCACCGAGCACCCCGAGCACTGAGCACCCAGCACCCCGAGCACTGAGCACCCAGCACCCCGAGCACTGAGCACCCAGCACCCTGAGTACTGAGCACCCAGCACCCTGAGTACTGAGCACCCAGCGTACTGAGCACCGAGCACCCAGCACCCTGAGTACTGAGCACCCAGCACCCTGAGCACTGAGCACCCACCACCCTGAGTACTGAGCACTGAGCACGCCGAGTATTGAGCACCGGGCACCCCGAGCACTAAGCACCCAGCACCCAGAGCACCGAGCACCCAGCACCCTGAGCACTGAGCACCCAGCACCCTGAGCACTGAGCACCCAGCACCCTGAGCACTGAGCACCCGGCACCCTGAGCACTGAGCACCCAGCACCCTGAGCACTGAGCACCCAGCACCCTGAGTACTGAGCACCCAACGTACTGAGCACCGAGTACCCTGAGCACTGAGCACCCAGAACCCCGAGTACTGAGCACCGGGCACCCCGAGCACTAAGCACCCAGCACCCCGAGCACCGAGCACCCAGCACCCTGAGCACTGAGCACCGAGCACCCTGAGTACTGAGCACCCAGCACCCTGAGTACTGAGCACCCAGCGTACTGAGCACCGAGCACCCAGCACCCTGAGTACTGAGCACCCAGCACCCTGAGCACTGAGCACCCAGCGCCCTGAGTACTGAGCACCGGGCACCCCGAGCACTAAGCACCCAGCACCCAGAGCACCGAGCACCCAGCACCCTGAGCACTGAGCACCCAGCACCCTGAGCACTGAGCACCCAGCACCCTGAGCACTGAGCACCTAGCACCCTGAGCACTGAGCACCCAGCACCCTGAGTTCTGAGCACCCAACGTACTGAGCACCTAGTACCCTGAGAACTGAGCACCCAGAACCCCGAGTACTGAGCACCGGGCACCCCGAGCACTAAGCACCCAGCACCCTGAGCACTGAGCACCGAGCACCCCAAGCACTGAGCACCCAGCACCCGGAGTACTGAGCACCCAGCACCCTGAGTACTAAGCACCGAGCACCCTGAGTACTGAGCACCCAGCACCCTGAGCACTGAACACACAGCACCCTGAGTACTGAGCACCTAGAGGACTGAGCACCCAGCACCCTGAGTACTGAGCACCGAGCACCTCGAGCACTGAGCACCCAGCACCGCGAGCACTGAGCACCCAGCACCCCGAGCACAGAGCACCCAGCACCCTGAGTACTGAGCACGCAGCACCCTGAGTACTGAGCACCCAGCACCCCGAGCACTGAGCACCCAGCACCCTGAGCACTGAGCACCCAGCACCCGAGTACTGAGCACCCAGCACCCTGAGTACTGAGCACCCAGCACCCTGAGTACTGAGCAACCAGCACCCCGAGTACTGAGCACCAAGCACCCTGAGTACTGAACACCCAGCACCCTGAGCACTGAGCACTGAGCACCCTGAGCACTGAGTACTGAGCACCGAGCACCCCGAGCACTGAGCACCCAGCACCCGGAGTACTGAGCACCCAGCACGCTGAGTACTAAGCACCGAGCATCCTGAGTACTGAGCACCCAGCACCCTGAGCACTGAACACACAGCACCCTGAGTACTGAGCACCTCGAGCACTGAGCACCCAGCACCCTGAGTACTGAGCACCGAGCACCCCGAGCACTGAGCACCCAGCACGCCGAGCACTGAGCACCCAGCACCCCGAGCACTGAGCACCCAGCACCCTGAGTACTGAGCACCCAGCACCCTGAGTACTGAGCACCCAGCACCCTGAGCACTGAGTACCCAGCGCCCCGAGCACTGAGCACCCAGCACCCTGAATACTGAGCACCCAGCACCCTGAGCACTGAGTACCCAGCACCCTGAGCACTGAGCACCCAGCACCCTGAATACTGAGCACCCAGCACCCCGAGCCCTGAGCTCCCAGCACCCTGAGTACTGAGCATCAAGCACCCTGAGCACTGAGCACCCAGCACCCTGAGCACTGAGCAGCCAGCACCCTGAGCACTGAGCACCCAACGTACTGAGCAACGAGCACCCCTAGCACTGAGCAGCCAGAACCCTGAGTACTGAGCGCTCAGCACCCTGAGTACTGAGCACCCAGCACCCCGAGCACTGAGCACCCAGCACCCCGAGCACTGAGCACCCAGCACCCCGAGCACTGAGCACCCAGCACCGTGAGTACTGAGCACCCAGCACCCTGAAAACTGAGCACCGAGCACCCCGAGCACTGAGCACCGGGCACCCCGAGCACTGAGCACCCAGCACATTGAGTACTGAGCACCCAGCACCCTAAGTATTGAGCACTGACCACTGAGCTCCCTGAGCACTGAGCACCCAGCACCCTGAGCACTGAGCACCCAGCATCCTGAGCACTGAGTACTGAGCACCCAGCACCCCAAACACTGAGCACCGAGCACCCTGAGAACTGAGCACCGAGCACCCTGAGTACTGAGCAGCCAGCACCATGAGTACTGAGCACCGAGCACCCAGAGTACTGAGCAACCTGCGTACTGAGCACCCAGCACCCTGAGAATGAGCACCCAGCACCCTGAGCACTGAGTACCCAGCACCCTGAGCACTGAGCACCCAGCACCCTGAGCACTGAGCACACAGCACCCTGAGCACTGAGCACCCAGCACCCTGAGTACTGAGCACTGAGCACCCAGGACCCCGAGCACTGAGCACCCAGCACCCTGAGTACTGAGCACTGAGCACCCAGCACCCCGAGTACTGAGCACCAAGCACCCTGAGTACTGAACACCCAGCACCCTGAGCACTGAGCACTGAGCACCCTGAGTACTGAGCACATCGAGCACTGAGCACCCAGCACCCTGAGTACTGAGCACCGAGCACCCCGAGCACTGAGCACCCAGCACCCCGAGCACTGAGCACCCAGCACCCCGAGCACTGAGCACCCAGCACCCTGAGTACTGAGCACCCAGCACCCTGAGTACTGAGCACCCAGCACCCTGAGCACTGAGAACCCAGCACCCTGAGCACTGAGCACCCAGCACCCTGAATACTGAGCACCCAGCACCCTGAGCACTGAGTACCCAGCACCCTGAGCACTGAGCACCCAGCACCCTGAGTACTGAGCACCCAGCACCAAGAGTTCTGAGCACCGAGCATCCTGAGCACTGAGCACCGAGCACCCCGAGCACTGAGCACCCAGCACACTGAGTAATGAGCACCCAGCACCCCGAGTACTGAGAACCCAGAACCGTGAGTACTGAGCACCCAGCACCCTGAGTACTGAGCACCCAGCACCCTGAGTACTGAGCACTGATCACCCTGAGCACTGAGCACCCAGCACCCTGAGTACTGAGCACCCAGCACCCTGAGTACTGAGCACCCAGCACCCTGGGCACTGAGCACCCAGCACCCTGAGTGCTGAGCACCGAGCACCCTGAGTACTGAGCACCCAGCACCCTGAGCAATGAGCACCCAGCACCCTGAGTACTGAGCACTGATCACCCTGAGCACTGAGCACCCAGCACCCTGAGTACTGAGCACCCAGCACCCTGAGTACTGAGCACCCAGCACCCTGGGCACTGAGCACCCAGCACGCTGAGTGCTGAGCACCCAGCACCCCGAGCACTGAGCATCCAGCACCCTGAGTACTGAGCACCATGAGTACTGAGCACTGAGCACCCAGCAGCCTGAGTACTGAGCACCCTGAGGACTGAGCACCCATCACCCTGAGCACTGAGAACCCAGCAACCTGAGTACTGAGCTCTGATCACCCTGAGCACTGAGCACCCAGCACCCTGAGTACTGAGCACACAGCACCCTGAGTACTGAGCACCCAGCACGCTGGGCACTGAGCACCCAGCACCCTGAGTGCTGAGCACCGAGCACCCTGAGTACTGAGCACCATGAGGACTGAGCACCCAGCACCCTGAGCACTGGGCACTGATCACCCTGAGCACTGAGCACCCAGCACCCTGAGTACTGAGCACCCAGCACCCCGAGCACTGAGCACCCAGCACCCCGAGCACTGAGCACTGAGCACCCTAAGTACTGAGCACCCTGAGTACTAAGCACCCAGCACCCTGAGAACTGAGCACCCAGCACCCTGAGCACTGAGCACCCAGCACCCTGAGTACTGAGCACCCAGCACCCCGAGTACTGAGCACCCAGCACCCTGAGTACTGACCTGAGTACTGAGCACCCAGCACCCTGAGTACTGAGCACCCAGCACCCTGAGTACTGAGCACTCAGCACCCTGAGTACTGAGCACCGAGCACCCCGAGCACTGAGCACCCAGCACCTTGAGCACTGAGCACCCAGCACCCTGAGTACTGAGCACCCAGCACCCCGAGTACTGAGCACCCAGCACCCTGAGTACTGAGCACCCAGCACCCCGAGCACTGAGCACCCAGCACCCTGAGTACTGAGGACCCAGCACCCTGAGCACTGAGCACCCAGCACCCTGAGTACTGAGCACCCAGCACCCTGAGTACTGAGCACCCAGCACCCTGAGTACTGAGCACCCAGCACCCTGAGTACTGAGCACCCAGCACCCTGAGCACTGAGCACCCAGCACCCTGAGCACTGAGCACCCAGCACCCCGAGCACTGCGCACCCAGCACCCTGAGTACTGAGCACCCAGCACCCTGAGCACTGAGCACCCAGCACCCTGAGCACTGAGCACCCAGCACCCTGAGTACTGAGCACCCAGCACCCTGAGTAGTGAGCACCCAACGTACTGAGCACCGAGCACCCCGAGCACTGAGTACCCAGCACCCTGAGTACTGAGCACCGAGCCCCCCGAGCACTGAGCACCCAGCACCCTGAGTACTGAGCACTGATCACCCTGAGCACTGAGCACCCAGCACCCTGAGTACTGAGCACCCAGCACCCTGAGTACTGAGCACCCAGCACCCTGGGCACTGAGCACCCAGCACCCTGAGTGCTGAGCACCGAGCACCCTGAGTACTGAGCACCATGAGGACTGAGCACCCAGCACCCTGAGCACTGGGCACTGATCACACTGAGCACTGAGCACCCAGCACCCTGAGTACTGAGCACCCAGCACCCCGAGCACTGAGCACCCATCACCCCGAGCACTGAGCACTGAGCACCCTAAGTACTGAGCACCCTGAGTACTAAGCACCCAGCACCCTGAGTACTGAGCACCCAGCACCCTGAGCACTGAGCACCCAGCACCCTGAGTACTGAGCACCCAGCACCCCGAGTACTGAGCACCCAGCACCCTGAGTTCTGACCTGAGTACTGAGCACCCAGCACCCTGAGTACTGAGCACCCAGCACCCTGAGTACTGAGCACTCAGCACCCTGAGTACTGAGCACCGAGCACCCCGAGCACTGAGCACCCAGCACCTTGAGCACTGAGCACCCTGAGGACTGAGCACCCAGCACGCTGAGCACTGAGCACCGATCACCCTGAGCACTGAGCACCCAGCACCAAAAGCACTGAGCACCCAGCACCCTGAGTACTGAGCACCCAGCACCCCGAGTACTGAGCACCCAGCACCCTGAGTACTGAGCACCCAGCACCCCGAGCACTGAGCACCCAGCACCCTGAGTACTGAACACCCTGAGTACTGAGCACTGAGCACTGAGCACCCTGAGTACTGAGCACCCTGAGGACTGAGCACCCAGCACCCTGAGCACTGAGCACCCAGCACCCTGAGTACTGAGCACTGATCACCCTGAGCACTGAGCACCCAGCACCCCGAGCACTGAGCACCCAGCACCCTGAGTACTGAGGACCCAGCACCCTGAGCACTGAGCACCCAGCACCCTGAGTACTGAGCACCCAGCACCCTGAGTACTGAGCACCCAGCACCCTGGGCACTGAGCACCCAGCACCCTGAGTACTGAACACCGAGAACCCTGAGTACTGAGCACCCAGCACCCTGAGTCCTGAGCCCCAGCACCCTGAGCACTGAGCAACCAGCACTCTGAGCACTGAGCACCAAGCACCCTGAGTACTGAGCAACCAGCACCCTGAGTACTGAACACCCAGCCCCCTGAGCACTGAGCACTGAGCACACAGCACCCTGAGCACTGAGCACTGAGCACCCAGCACCCTGAGCACTGAGCACCCAGCACCCCGAGCACTGAGCACCCAGCACCCTGAGCACCCAGCACCCTGAGCACTGAGCACCCTGAGCACTGAGCACTGAGCACCCAGCACCCTGAGTACTGAGCACCCAACACTCTGAGCACTGAGCACCCAGCACGCTGAGTACTGAGCACTGAGCACACAGCACCCTGAGTACTGAGCACCCAGAACTCCGAGCACTGAGCAACCAGCTCCCCGAGCACTGAGCACCCAGCACCCCGAGTGCTGAGCACTGAGCACCCTGAGTACTGAGCACCCAGCACTCCAAGTACTGAGCACTGAGCACCCTGAGAACTGAGCACCCAGCACCCTGAGCACTGAGCACTGAGAACCCTGAGTACTGAGCACCGAGCACCCTGAGTACTGAGCACCCAGCACCCTGAGCACTGAGCACGGAGCACCCCGAGAACTGAGCATCCAGCACCCTGAGCACTGAGCACCCAGCACCTTGAGTACTGAGCACCGAGCACCCCGAGCACTGAGCACCCAGCACCCTGAATACTGAGAACCCAGCACCATGAGCACTGAGCACACAGCACCCTGAGCACTGAGCACCCAGCACCCCGAGCACTGAGCACCCAGCACCCTGAGTACTGAGCACCCAACACCCAGAGTACTGAGCACCCAGCACCCTGAGCACTGAGCACCCAGGACCCTGAGTACTGAGCACCCAGCACCCTGAGTACTGAGCACCCAGCACCCTGAGCACTGAGCACTGAGCACCCAACACCGTGAGCACTGAGCACCCAGCACCCCGAGCACTGAGCACCCAGCACTCCGAGCACTGAGCACCCAGCACCCTGAGCACTGAGCACCCAGCACGCTGAGCACTGAGCACCCAGCCCCCTGAGTACTGAGCACCCAGCACCATGAGTACTGAGCACCCAGCACCCTGAGTACTGAGCACACAGCACCCTGAGTACTGAGCACCGAGCTCCCCGAGCACTGAGCACCCAGCACCCCGAGCAACGAGCACCCTGAGTACTAAGCACCGAGCACCCTGAGCACTGAGCACCCAGCACCCTGAGCACTGAGGACCCAGCACCCTGAGCACCGAGCAAACAGCACCATGAGTACTGAGCACAAAGCACCCTGAGCACTGAGCACCCAGCACCCTGAGTACTGAGCACAGAGCACCCCGAGTACTGAGCACCCAGCACCCCGAGCACTGAGCATCCAGCACCCCGAGCACTGAGCACCCAGCACACTGAGCACTGAGCACCCTGAGTACTGAGCACCCAGCACCCTGAGCACTGAGCACCCAGCACCCTGAGTACTGAGCACTGAGCACCCAGCACCCCGAGCACTGAGCACCCAGCACCCTGAGTACTGAACACTGAGAGACAAGCACCCCGAGCACTGAGCACCCAGCACCCTGAGCACTGAGCACCCAGCACCCGAGTACTGATCACCCAGCACCCTGAGAACTGAGCACTCAGCACCCTGAGTACTGAGCACCCAGCACCCTGAGTACTGAGCACCCAGCACCCTGAGCACTGAGCACCCAGTACCCTGAGCACTGAGCACCCAGCACCCCGAGCACTGCGCACCCAGCACCCTGAGTACTGAGCACCCAGCACCCTGAGCACTGAGCACCCAGCACCCTGAGCACTGAGCACCCAGCACCCTGAGTACTGAGCACCCAGCACCCTGAGTAGTGAGCACCCAACGTACTGAGCACCGAGCACCCCGAGCACTGAGTACCCAGCACCCTGAGTACTGAGCACCGAGCACCCCGAGCACTGAGCACCCAGCACCCTGAGTACTGAGCTCTGAGCACCCCGAGCACTGAGCACCCAGCGCCCCGAGCACTGAGCACCCAGCGCCCCGAGCACTGAGCACCCAGAACCCCGAGCAATGAGCACCCAGTGCCCCGAGCACTGAGCACCCAGCAACCCCGAGCACTGTGCACCCAGCAACCCCGAGCACTGAGCACCCAGCACCCCGAGCACTGAGCACCCAGCACCCTGAGTACTGAGAACCCAGCACCCTGAGTACTGAGCACCCAGCACCCTGAGCATTGAGCACCCAGCACACTGAGTACTGAGCACCCAACACCCCAAGCACTGAGCACCCTGAGTATTGAGCACCCAGCACCCCAAGCACTGAGCACACTGAGTACTGAGCACCCAGCATCCTGAGTAATGAGCAACCAGCACCCCGAGCACTGAGCACCCAGCAACCTGAGTACTGAGCACCGAGCACCCTGAGCACTGAGCACCCAGCACCCTGAGAACTGAGCACCGAGCACCCCGAGTACTGAGCACCCAGCACCCCGAGCACTGAGCACCCAGCACCCCGAGCACTGAGCACCCAGCACACCTAGCAACGACCACTCGGGGTACTAAGCACCGAGCACCCTGAGCACTGAGCACCCAGCACCCTGAGCACTGAGCTCCCAGCACCCTGAGTACTGAGCACAAAGCACCCTGAGCACTGAGCACCCAGCACCCCGTGCACTGAGCACCCAGCACCACGAGCAACGAGCAATGAGCACCCTGAGCACTGAACACCCAGCACCCTGAGGACTGATCACCCAGCACCCCGAGCACTGAGCACCCAGCACCCTGAGCACTGAGCACCCTGAGTACTGAGCACTGAGCACCCTGAGTACTGAGCACTGAGCACCCTGCGTACTGAGCACCCAGCACACTGAGTACTGAGCACCCAGCACCCTGAGCACTGAGCACCGAGCTCCCTGAGCACTGAGCACCCAGCACCCTGAGCACTGAGCACCCAGCACCCCGAGCAGTGAGCACCCAGCACCCTGAGCCCTGAGCACCCTGAGTACTGAGCACTGAGCACCCTGAGTACTGAGCACCCAGCACCCTGAGTACTGAGCACCCAGCACCCTGAGTACTGAGCACCCAGCACCCTGAGTACTGAGCACCCAGCACCCTGAGCAATGAGCACCCTGAGTACTGAGCACCCAGCACCCTGAGCACTGAGCACCGAACATCCCGAGTTCTGAGCACCCAGCACCCAGAGTAATGAGCACCCAGCAACCTGAGTACTGAGCACACAGCACCCTGAGCAATGAGCACCCCGAGCACTGAGCACCCAGCACCCTGAGCACTGAGGACAAAGCACCCTGAGTACTGAGCACCCAGCACCCTGAGTACTGAGCATCCAGCACCCCGAGCACTGAGCACCCAGCACCCTGAGTACTGAGCACTGAGTACCCAGCACCCTGTGTACTTAGCACGGAGTACCCAGCACCCCGAGCACTGAGCACCCAGCACCCTGAGCACTGAGCACCCTGAGTACTGAGCACCCAGCACCCTGAGCACTGAGCACCCAGCTCCCTGAGCACTGAGTACCCAGCACCCTGAGCACTGACTGCCCAGAACCCTGAGCACTGAGCACCCAGCACCCTGAGCACTGAGCACCCAGCACCCCGAGCACTGAGCACCCTGAGTACTGAGCACTGAGCACCCTGAGTACTGAGCACTGAGCACCCTGAGTACTGAGCACCCAGCACCCTGAGTACTGAGCATCCAGCACCCCGAGCACTGAGCACCCAGCACCCTGAGTACTGAGCACTGAGTACCCAGCACCCTGTGTACTGAGCACGGAGTACCCAGCACCCCGAGCCCTGAGCACCCAGCACCCTGAGCATTGAGCACCCAGCACCCCGAGCACTGAGCACCCAGCACCCTGAGCACGGAGCACCCTGAGTACTGAGCACTGAGCACCCTGAGTACTGAGCACCCAGCACCCTGAGCACTGAGCACCCAGCACCCTGAGTACTGAGCACCCAGCACCCTGAGCACTGTGCACCCAGCACCCTGAGTACTGAGCACTGAGCACCCCGCACCCCGAGCAAGGGTGCTCAGTGCTCAGTACTCAGCGTGCTGGGTGCTCAGTGCTCAGGGTGCTCGGTGATCAGTACTCAGGGTGCTCAGTGCTCAGTACTCAGCGTGCTGGGTGCTCAGTGCTCAGGGTGCTGGGTGCTGGGTGCTCAGTACTCAGGGTGCTGGGTGCTCAGTATTCAGGTTGCTCAGTGCTCGGGGTGCTGGGTGCTCAGTACTCCGGGTGCTGGGTGCTCAGTACTCAGGGTGCTGGGTGGTCATTCTCGGGGTGCTGGGTGCTCAGTGCTCGGGGTGCTGGGTGCTCAGTACTCGGGGTGCTGGGTGCTCAGTGCTCAGCGTGCTGGGTGCTCAGTACTCAGGTTGCTCGGTTCTCAGTACTCAGGGTGCTTTGTGCTCATTCTCGGGGTGCTGGGTGCTCAGTGCTCGGGGTGCTGGGTGCTCAGTGCTCGGGGTGCTGGGTGCTCAGTGCTCAGCGTGCTGGGTGCTCAGTACTCCGGGTGCTCGGTTCTCAGTACTCAGGGTGCTGGGTGCTCATTCTCGGGGTGCTGGGTGCTCAGTGCTCAGGGTCCTCGGTGCTCAGTACTCAGGGTGCTCAGTAATCAGCGTGCTTTGTGCTCAGTGCTCAGGGTGCTGGGTGCTCAGTACTCACGGTGCTGGGTGCTCAGTACTCGGGGTGCTGGGTGCTCATTACTCAGGGTGCTGGGTGCTCAGTGCTAGGGGTGCTCGCTGCTCAGTACTCTTGGTGCTGGGTGCTCAGTACTCAGGGTGCTGGGTGCTCAGTGCTCGGGGTGCTCGGTGCTCAGTACTCGGGGTGCTCGGTGCTCAGTACTCAGGGTGCTGGGTGCTCAGTGCTCAGGGTCCTCGGTGCTCAGTACTCAGGGTGCTCAGTGATCAGTACTCAGCGTGCTGGGTGCTCCGTGCTCAGGGTGCTCGGTGCTCAGTACTCAGGGTGCTCAGTGCTCAGTACTCAGCGTGCTGTGTGCTCAGTGCACAGGGTGCTGGGTGCTCAGTACTCAGGGTGCTGGGTGCTTAGTACTCAGGGTGCTCGGTCCTCAGTGCTCAGGGTGCTGGGTGCTCAGTAATCAGGGTGCTGGGTGCTCAGTGCTCAGGGTGCTCAGTGCTCAGTACTCAGGGTGCTCGGTGCTCAGTGCTCTGGGTGCTGGGTGCTCAGTGCTCGGGGTGCTGGGTGCTCAGTGCTCAGGGTGCTGGGTGCTCAGTACTCAGGGTGCTCAGATCTCAGGGTGCTGGGTGCTCAGTACTCAATGTGCTGGGTGCTCAGTGCTCAGGGTGCTGGATGCTCAGTACTCAGTGTGCTGGGTCCTCAGTGCTCAGGGTGCTGGGTGCTCAGTGCTCGGGGTGCTCAGTACTCAGGGTGCTGTGTGTTCAGTGCTCAGGTTACTGGGTGCTCAGTACTCAGGGTGCTCGGTGCTTAGTACTCAGGGTGCTGGGTGCTCAGTAATCCGGGTGCTGGGTGCTCAGTGCTCGGGGTGCTCGGTGCTCAGTGCTCAGGGTGCTGGGTGCTCAGTACTCAGGGTGCTCATTGCTCAGCGTGCTGGGTGCTCAGTACTCAGGGTGCTGGGTGCTCAGTACTCAGGGTGCTCAGTGCTCAGTACTCAGGGTGCTCAGTGCTCAGGGTGCTGGGTGCTCAGTGCTCAGGGTGCTCGGTGCTCAGTGCTCAGGTTGCTGGGTGCTCAGTACTCAGGGTGCTGGGTGCTCAGTACTCAGGGTGCTGGGTGCTCAGTAATCAGAGTGCTGGGTGATTAGTACTCAGGGTGCTGGGTGCTCAGTGCTCGGGGTGCTGGGTGTTCAGTGCTCGGGGTGCTCGGTGCTCTGTGCTCGGGGTGCTGGGTGCTCAGTACTCAGGGTGCTGGGTGCTCAGTACTCGGTGTGCTGGGTGCTCAGTACTCAGGGTGCTCGGTGCTCAGTGCTCGGGGTGCTGGGTGCTCAGTACTCAGCGTGCTCGGTGCTCAGTTCTCAGGGTGCTCAGTGCTCAGTACGCAGGGTGCTCAGTGCTCAGTGCTCGGGGTGCTGGGTGCTCAGTGCTCGGGGTGCTGGGTGCTCAGTGATCGGGGTGCTGGGTGCTCAGTGCTCAGGGTGCTGGGTGCTCAGTGCTCAGAGTGCTGGGTGCTCAGTACTCAGGGTGCTCGGTGCTCAGTACTCAGGGTGCTCAGTGCTCAGTACTCAGCGTGCTGGGTGCTCAGTGCTCAGGGTGCTCGGTGCTCAGTACTCAGGGTGCTCAGTGCTCAGTACTCAGCGTGCTGGGTGCTCTGTGCTCAGGGTGCTGGGTGCTCAGTGCTCAGGGTGCTGGCTGCTCAGTACTCAGGTTGCTGGGTGCTCAGTGCTCAGGGTGCTGGGTGCTCAGTGCTCAGGGTGCTCGGTGCTTAGTACTCATGGTGCTCGGTGCTCGGGGTGCTGGGTGCTCAGTGCTCGGTGTGCTGGGTGCTCAGTGCTCGGGGTGCTGGGTGCTGAGTGCTCGGTGTGCTGGGTGCTCAGTGCTCGGGCTGCTGTGTGCTCAGTGCTCGGGGTGCTGGGTGCTCAGTACTCGGGGTGCTCGGTGCTCTGTACTCAGGGTGCTGGGTGCTCAGTGCTCAGGTTGCTGGGTGCTCAGTACTCAGGGTGCTGGGTGCTCGGTGCTCAGAACGCTGGGTGCTCAGTACTCAGGGTGCTGGGTGCTCAGTACTCAGGGTGCTGGGTGCTCAGTGCTCGGGGTGCTGGGTGCTCATTAATCAGGGTGCTGGGTGTTCAGTACTCAGGGTGCTCAGTACTCAGGGTGCTGGGTGCTCAGGGATCGGGGTGCTGGGAGCTCAGTACTCAGGGTGCTGGGTGCTCAGTGCTCGGGGTGCTGGGTGCTGAGTGCTCAGGGTGCTGGGTGCTCAGTACTTGGGGTGCTCGGTGCTCAGTACTCAGGGTGCTGTGTGCTCAGTACTCAGGGTGCTGGGTGCTCAGTGCTCGGTGTGCTCGGTGCTCAGTACTCAGGGTGCTCGGTGCTCAGTGCTCAGGGTGCTCGGTGCTCAGTACTCAGGGTGCTGGGTGCTCAGTGCTCAGGGTGATCGGGGCTCAGTCCTCAGGGTGCTCAGTACTCAGGCAGCTGGGTCCTCAGTGCTCGGGTTGCTCAGTACTCAGGGTGCTGGGTGCTCAGTACTCAGGGTGCTGGGTGCTCAGTACTCAGGGTGCTGGGTGCTCAGTGCTCAGGGAGCTCGGTGCTGAGTACTCAGGGTGGTGGGTGCTCAGTACTCAGTGCTCAGGGTCCTGGGTGCTCAGCGCTCTGGGTGCTTAGTGCACATTACTCAGGGTGCTGGGTGCTCAGTATTCAGGGTGCTCAGTGCTCGGGGTGCTGGGTGCTCAGTACTTCGGGTGCTGGGTGCTCAGTACTCAGGGTGCTGGGTGCTCATTCTCGGGGTCCTGGGTGCTCAGTGTTCGGGGTGCTGGGTGCTCAGTACTCGGGGTGCTGGGTGCTCAGTGCTCAGCGTGCTGGGTGCTCAGTACTCAGGGTGCTCGGTTCTCAGTACTCAGGGTGCTGGGTGCTCATTCTCGGGGTGCTGGGTGCTCAGTGCTCGGGGTGCTGGGTGCTCAGTGCTCAGGGTCCTCGGTGCTCAGTACTCAGGGTGCTCAGTACTCAGCGTGCTTTGTGCTCAGTGCTCAGGGTGCTGGGTGCTCAGTACACAGGGTGCTGAGTGCTCAGTACTCACGTTCTGGGTGCTCAGTACTCGGGGTGCTAGGTGCTCATTACTCAGGGTGCTGGGTGCTCAGTGCTCGGGGTGCTTGCTGCTCAGTACTCTTGGTGCTGCATACTCAGTACTCAGGGTGCTGGGTGCTCAGTGCTCGGGGTGCTCGGTGCTCAGTGCTCAGGATGCTCGGTGCTCATTACTTTTGGTGCTGGGTGCTCAGTACTCAGGGTGCTGGGTGCTCAGTGCTCGGGATGCTCTGTGATCAGTACTCAGGGTGCTGGCTGCTCAGTGCTCAGGGTGCTGGGTGCTCAGTACTCAGGGTGCTCAGTACTCAGTACTCAGGGTGCTGGGTTCTCAGTGCTTGGGGTGCTGGGTGCTCAGTGCTCAGGGTGCTGGGTGCTCAGTGCTCGGGGTGCTGGGTGCTCAGTACTCGGGGTGCTCGGTGCTCAGTACTCAGGGTGCTGGGTGCTCAGTACTCAGGGTGCTCAGTGCTCAGGGTGCTGGGTGCTCAGTGCTCGGGGTGCTGGGTACTCAGTGCTCAGTACACAGGGTGCTGATTGCTCAGTGCTCGGGGTGCTGCGTGCTCAGTGCTCAGTACTCAGGGTGCTGGGTGCTCAGTGCTCGGTGTGCTCTATGCTCAGTACTCAGGGTGCTGGGTGCTCAGTGCTCAGGGTGCTGGGTGCTCAGTACTCAGGGTGCTGGGTGCTCAGTGCTAAGGGTGCTGGGTGCTCAGTACTCAGGTTGCTGGGTCCTCAGTGCTCAGGGTGCTGGGTGCTCTGTGCTCGGGGTGCTCAGTACTCAGGGTGCTGTGTGTTCAGTGCTCAGGTTACTGGGTGCTCATTACTCAGGGTGCTCGGTGCTTAGTACTCAGGGTGCTGGGTGCTCAGTACTCCGGGTGCTGGGTGCTCAGTGCTCGGGGTGCTCGGTGCTCAGTGCTCAGGGTGCTGGGTGCTCAGTACACAGGGTGCTCATTGATCAGGGTGCTGGGTGTTCATTAATCAGGGTGCTGGGTGCTCAGTACTCAGGGTGCTCAGTGCTCAGTACTCAGGGTGCTCAGTACTCAGGGTGCTCAGTGCTCAGGGTGCTGGGTGCTCAGTGCTCAGGGTGCTGTGTGCTCAGTACTCAGGGTGATCAGTACTCAGGGTGCTGGGTGCTCAGTGCTCAGGGTGCTGGGTGCTTAGTGCTAAGGGTGCTGGGTGCTCAGTGCTCAGGGTGCTCGGTGCTCAGTGCTCAGGTTGATGGGTGCTGAGTACTCAGGGTGCTGGGTGCTCAGTACTCAGGGTGCTCAGTGCTCAGTACTCAGGGTGCTCAGTGCTCAGTACTCAGGGTGCTCAGTGCTCAGGGTGCTGGGTGCTCAGTGCTCGGGGTGCTGGGTACTCAGTCCACAGGGTGCAGGGTGCTCAGTGCTCAGGGTGCTCGGTGCTCAGTGCTCAGGGTGCTGGGTGTTCAGTGCTCGGGGTGCTGGGTGCTCATTAATCAGGGTGCTGGGTGCTCAGTACGCTGGGTGCTCAGTACTCAGGGTGCTGGGTGCTCAGTACTCAGGGTGCTCGGTGCTCAGTACTCAGGGTGCTGGGTGCTCAGTGCTCGGGGTGCTGGGTGCTCATTAATCAGGGTGCTGGGTGCTCAGTACTCAGGGTGCTCAGTGCTTGGGGTGCTGGGTGCTCAGTACTCAGGGTGCTCAGTGCTTGGGGTGCAGGGTGCTCAGTACTCAGGGTGCTGGTTCCTCAGTGCTCAGGGTGCTGGGTGCTGAGGACTCAGGGTGCTGGGTGCTCAGTGCTCGGGGTGCTGGGTGCTCAGTGCTCGGGGTGCTGGGTGCTCAGTGCTCAGGGTTCTGGGTGCTCAGTGCTCAGGGTGCTGGGTGCTCAGTGCTCGGGGTGCTGGGTGCTCGGTGCTCAGGTTTCTGGGTGCTCAGGACTCGGGGTGCTGGGTGCTCAGTACTCAGGTTGCTGGGTGCTCATTGCTCGGGGTGCTGGGTGCTCAGTGCTACGGGTGCTGGGTGCTCAGTGCTCAGTGTGCTGGGTGCTCAGTGCTCTGGGCGCTGGGTGCTCAGTGCTCGGGGTGCTCGGTGCTCAGTACTCCGGGTGCTGGGTGCTCAGTGCTCAGGGTGCTCGTTGCTCAGTACTCAGGGTGCTGGGTGCTCAGTGCTCGGTGTGCTCGGTGCTCAGTACGTTGGCTGCTCAGTACTCAGGGTGCTGGGTGCTCAGTGCTCAGGGTGATCGGTGCTCAGTACTCAGGGTGCTCAGTACTCAGGGTGCTGGGTGCTCAGGGCTCGGGGTGCTGGGAGCTCAGTACTCAGGGTGCTGGGTGCTCAGTGCTCAGGGTGCTGGGTGCTGAGTGCTCAGGGTGCTGGGTGCTCTGTACTCGGGGTGCTCGGTGCTCAGTACTCAGGGTGCTGGGTGCTCAGTACTCAGGGTGCTGGGTGCTCAGTAATCAGGGTGCTCAGTGCTCGGGGAGCTCGGTGCTCAGTACTCAGGGTGCTGGGTGCTCAGTACTCAGTGCTCGGGGTCCTGGGTGCTCAGCGCTCTGGGTGCTTAGTGCAGAGTACTCAGGGTGCTGGGTGCTCAGTATTCAGGGTGCTCAGTGCTCGGGGTGCTGGGTGCTCAGTACACAGGGTGCTGCGTGCTCAGTACTCAGGGTGCTGGGTGCTCATTCTCGGGGTGCTGGGTGCTCAGTGCTCGGTTGCTGGGTGCTCAGTACTCGGGGTGCTGGGTGCTCAGTGCTCAGCGTGCTGTGTGCTATGTACTCAGGGTGCTCGGTTCTCAGTACTCAGGGTGCTGGGTGCTCATTCTCGGGTGCTGGGTGCTCAGTGCTCAGGGTGCTGGGTGCTAAGTGCTCAGGGTGCTGGGTCCTCAGTACTCGGGGTGCTCGGTGCTCAGTACTCGGGGTGCTGGGTGCTCAGTACTCAGGGTGCTGGGTGCTCAGTACTCAGGGTGCTCGGTGCTCAGTACTCAGGGTGCTGGGTGCTCAGTGCTCAGGTGCTGGGTGCTAAGTACTCAGGGTGCTGGGTGCTCAGTACTCAGGGTGCTGGGTGCTCAGCACTCAGGGTGCTCAGTACTCAGTGTGCTGGGTGCTCAGTGCTCGGGGTGCTGGGTGCTCAGTACTCAGGGTGCTCAGTACTCGGGGTGCTGGGTGCTCAGTGCTCGGGGTGATCTGTGCTCAGTACTCAGGATGCTGGGTGCTCAGTACTCAGGGTGCTGGGTGCTCAGTACTCAGGGTGCTGGGTGCTCAGTCCTCAGGGTGCTCAGTGCTCAGGGTGCTGGGTGCTCAGTGCTCGGGGTGCTCGGTGCTCAGTACTCAGGGTGCTGAGTGCTCAGTACTCAGGGTGCTGGGTGCTCAGTACTCAGGGTGCTGGGTGATCAGTGCTCGGGGTGTTGGGTGCTCCGTGCTCAGGGTGCTCAGTGCTCAGTACTCAGGGTTCTGGGTGCTCAGTACTCAGGGTGCTGGGTGCTCAGTGCTCGGGGTGCTGGGTGCTCAGTACTCAGGGTGCTGGGTGCTCAGTGCTCGGGGTGCTCGGTGTTCAGTACTCAAGGTGCTGGGTGCTCAGTGCTCGGGGTGCTGGGTGCTCAGTGCTCAGGGTGCTGGGTGCTCAGTACTCGGGGTGCTCGGTGCTCAGTACTCAGGGTACTGGGTGCTCAGGGTCCTCGGTGCTCAGTACTCAGGGTGCTCAGTACTCAGCTTGCTTTGTACTCAGTGCTCAGAGTGCTGGGTGCTCAGTACTCAGGGTGCTCGGTGCTCAGTACTCAGGGTGCTCAGTGCTCAGTGCTCTGGGTGCTCAGTACTCATGGTGCTCAGTGCTCAGGGTGCTGGGTGCTCAGTGCTCGGGGTGCTGGGTACTCAGTGCTCAGTGCTCGGGGTGCTGGGTGCTCAGTCCTCAGTACACAGGGTGCTGGGTGCTCAGTGCTCGGGGTGCTGGATGCTCAGTACTCAGGGTCCTGGGTGCTCAGTGCTCAGGGTGCTGGGTGCTCAGTACTCAGGGTGCTGGGTGCTCAGTGCTCAGGGTGCTGGGTGCTCAGTACTCAGGGTGCTGGGTCCTCAGTGCTCAGGGTGCTGGGTGTTCAGTGCTCGGGGTGCTCAGTACTCAATGTGCTGTGTGTTCAGTGCTCAGGGTACTGGGTGCTCAGTACTCAGGGTGCTCGGTGCTGAGTACTCAGGGTGCTGGGTGCTCAGTACTCCGGGTGCTGGGTGCTCAGTGCTCGGGGTGCTCGGTGCTCAGTGCTCAGGGTGCTGGGTGCTCAGTACTCAGGGTGCTCATTGCTCAGGGTGCTGGGTGCTCAGTACTCAGGTTGCTGGGTGCTCAGTACTCAGGTTGCTGGGTGCTCAGTACTCAGGGTGCTCAGTGCTCAGTACTCAGGGTGCTCAGTGCTCAGGGTGCTGGGTGCTCAGTGCTCGGGGTGCTGGGTGCTCAGTGCACAGGGTGCTGTGTGCTCAGTACTCAGGGTGCTCAGTACTCAGGGTGCTGGGTGCTCAGTGCTCAGGGTGCTGGGTGCTCAGTGCTCTCGGTGCTGGGTGCTCAGTGCTCAGGGTGCTCGGTGCTCAGTGCTCAGTTTGCTGGGTGCTCAGTACTCAGGGAGCTGGGTGCTCAGTACTCAGGGTGCTCAGTGCTCAGTACTCAGGGTGCTCCGTGCTCAGTACTCAGGGTGCTCAGTGCTCAAGGTGCTGGGTGCTCAGTACTCAGGGTGCTGGGTGCTCAGTACTCAGGGTGCTGGGTGCTCAGTGCTCAGGGAGCTCGGTGCTGAGTACTCAGGGTGGTGGGTGCTCAGTACTCAGTGCTCAGGGTCCTGGGTGCTCAGCGCTCTGGGTGCTTAGTGCACAGTACTCAGGGTGCTGGGTGCTCAGTATTCAGGGTGCTCAGTGCTCGGGGTGCTGGGTGCTCAGTACTGCGGGTGCTGGGTGCTCAGTACTCAGGGTGCTGGGTGCTCATTCTCGGGGTCCTGGGTGCTCAGTGTTCGGGGTGCTGGGTGCTCAGTACTCGGGGTGCTGGGTGCTCAGTGCTCAGCGTGCTGGGTGCTCAGTACTCAGGGTGCTCGGTTCTCAGTACTCAGGGTGCTGGGTGCTCATTCTCGGGGTGCTGGGTGCTCAGTGCTCGGGGTGCTGGGTGCTCAGTGCTCAGGGTCCTCGGTGCTCAGTACTCAGGGTGCTCAGTACTCAGCGTGCTTTGTGCTCAGTGCTCAGGGTGCTGGGTGCTCAGTACACAGGGTGCTGAGTGCTCAGTACTCACGTTCTGGGTGCTCAGTACTCGGGGTGCTAGGTGCTCATTACTCAGGGTGCTGGGTGCTCAGTGCTCGGGGTGCTTGCTGCTCAGTACTCTTGGTGCTGCATACTCAGTACTCAGGGTGCTGGGTGCTCAGTGCTCGGGGTGCTCGGTGCTCAGTGCTCAGGATGCTCGGTGCTCATTACTTTTGGTGCTGGGTGCTCAGTACTCAGGGTGCTGGGTGCTCAGTGCTCGGGATGCTCTGTGATCAGTACTCAGGGTGCTGGGTGCTCAGTGCTCAGGGTGCTGGGTGCTCAGTACTCAGGGTGCTCAGTACTCAGTACTCAGGGTGCTGGGTTCTCAGTGCTTGGGGTGCTGGGTGCTCAGTGCTCAGGGTGCTGGGTGCTCAGTGCTCGGGGTGCTGGGTGCTCAGTACTCGGGGTGCTCGGTGCTCAGTACTCAGGGTGCTGGGTGCTCAGTACTCAGGGTGCTCAGTGCTCAGGGTGCTGGGTGCTCAGTGCTCGGGGTGCTGGGTGCTCGGTGCTCAGGTTTCTGGGTGCTCAGGACTCGGGGTGCTGGGTGCTCAGTACTCAGGGTGCTGGGTGCTCATTGCTCGGGGTGCTGGGTGCTCAGTGCTACGGGTGCTGGGTGCTCAGTGCTCAGTGTGCTGGGTGCTCAGTGCTCTGGGCGCTGGGTGCTCAGTGCTCGGGGTGCTCGGTGCTCAGTACTCAGGGTGCTGGGTGCTCAGTGCTCAGGGTGCTCGTTGCTCAGTACTCAGGGTGCTGGGTGCTCAGTGCTCGGTGTGCTCGGTGCTCAGTACGTTGGCTGCTCAGTACTCAGGGTGCTGGGTGCTCAGTGCTCAGGGTGATCGGTGCTCAGTACTCAGGGTGCTCAGTACTCAGGGTGCTGGGTGCTCAGGGCTCGGGGTGCTGGGAGCTCAGTACTCAGGGTGCTGGGTGCTCAGTGCTCAGGGTGCTGGGTGCTGAGTGCTCAGGGTGCTGGGTGCTCTGTACTCGGGGTGCTCGGTGCTCAGTACTCAGGGTGCTGGGTGCTCAGTACTCAGGGTGCTGGGTGCTCAGTAATCAGGGTGCTCAGTGCTCGGGGAGCTCGGTGCTCAGTACTCAGGGTGCTGGGTGCTCAGTACTCAGTGCTCGGGGTCCTGGTTGCTCAGCGCTCTGGGTGCTTAGTGCAGAGTACTCAGGGTGCTGGGTGCTCAGTATTCAGGGTGTTCAGTGCTCGGGGTGCTGGGTGCTCAGTACACAGGGTGCTGCGTGCTCAGTACTCAGGGTGCTGGGTGCTCATTCTCGGGGTGCTGGGTGCTCAGTGCTCGGTTGCTGGGTGCTCAGTACTCGGGGTGCTGGGTGCTCAGTGCTCAGCGTGCTGTGTGCTATGTACTCAGGGTGCTCGGTTCTCAGTACTCAGGGTGCTGGGTGCTCATTCTCGGGTGCTGGGTGCTCAGTGCTCAGGGTGCTGGGTGCTAAGTGCTCAGGGTGCTGGGTCCTCAGTACTCGGGGTGCTCGGTGCTCAGTACTCGGGGTGCTGGGTGCTCAGTACTCAGGGTGCTGGGTGCTCAGTACTCAGGGTGCTCGGTGCTCAGTACTCAGGGTGCTGGGTGCTCAGTGCTCAGGTGCTGGGTGCTAAGTACTCAGGGTGCTGGGTGCTCAGTACTCAGGGTGCTGGGTGCTCAGCACTCAGGGTGCTCAGTACTCAGTGTGCTGGGTGCTCAGTGCTCGGGGTGCTGGGTGCTCAGTACTCAGGGTGCTCAGTACTCGGGGTGCTGGGTGCTCAGTGCTCGGGGTGCTGGATGCTCAGTGCTCAGGGTGATCTGTGCTCAGTACTCAGGATGCTGGGTGCTCAGTACTCAGGGTGCTGGGTGCTCAGTACTCAGGGTGCTAGGTGCTCAGTCCTCAGGGTGCTCAGTGCTCAGGGTGCTGGGTGCTCAGTGCTCGGGGTGCTCGGTGCTCAGTACTCAGGGTGCTGAGTGCTCAGTACTCAGGGTGCTGGGTGCTCAGTACTCAGGGTGCTGGGTGCTCAGTGCTCGGGGTGTTGGGTGCTCCGTGCTCAGGGTGCTCAGTGCTCAGTACTCAGGGTTCTGGGTGCTCAGTACTCAGGGTGCTGGGTGCTCAGTGCTCGGGGTGCTGGGTGCTCAGTACTCAGGGTGCTGGGTGCTCAGTGCTCGGGGTGCTCGGTGTTCAGTACTCAAGGTGCTGGGTGCTCAGTGCTCGGGGTGCTGGGTGCTCAGTGCTCAGGGTGCTGGGTGCTCAGTACTCGGGGTGCTCGGTGCTCAGTACTCAGGGTACTGGGTGCTCAGGGTCCTCGGTGCTCAGTACTCAGGGTGCTCAGTACTCAGCTTGCTTTGTGCTCAGTGCTCAGAGTGCTGGGTGCTCAGTACTCAGGGTGCTCGGTGCTCAGTACTCAGGGTGCTCAGTGCTCAGTGCTCTGGGTGCTCAGTACTCATGGTGCTCAGTGCTCAGGGTGCTGGGTGCTCAGTGCTCGGGGTGCTGGGTACTCAGTGCTCAGTGCTCGGGGTGCTGGGTGCTCAGTCCTCAGTACACAGGGTGCTGGGTGCTCAGTGCTCGGGGTGCTGGATGCTCAGTACTCAGGGTCCTGGGTGCTCAGTGCTCAGGGTGCTGGGTGCTCAGTACTCAGGGTGCTGGGTGCTCAGTGCTCAGGGTGCTGGGTGCTCAGTACTCAGGGTGCTGGGTCCTCAGTGCTCAGGGTGCTGGGTGTTCAGTGCTCGGGGTGCTCAGTACTCAATGTGCTGTGTGTTCAGTGCTCAGGGTACTGGGTGCTCAGTACTCAGGGTGCTCGGTGCTGAGTACTCAGGGTGCTGGGTGCTCAGTACTCCGGGTGCTGGGTGCTCAGTGCTCGGGGTGCTCGGTGCTCAGTGCTCAGGGTGCTGGGTGCTCAGTACTCAGGGTGCTCATTGCTCAGGGTGCTGGGTGCTCAGTACTCAGGTTGCTGGGTGCTCAGTACTCAGGTTGCTGGGTGCTCAGTACTCAGGGTGCTCAGTGCTCAGTACTCAGGGTGCTCAGTGCTCAGGGTGCTGGGTGCTCAGTGCTCGGGGTGCTGGGTGCTCAGTGCACAGGGTGCTGTGTGCTCAGTACTCAGGGTGCTCAGTACTCAGGGTGCTGGGTGCTCAGTGCTCAGGGTGCTGGGTGCTCAGTGCTCTCGGTGCTGGGTGCTCAGTGCTCAGGGTGCTCGGTGCTCAGTGCTCAGGTTGCTGGGTGCTCAGTACTCAGGGAGCTGGGTGCTCAGTACTCAGGGTGCTCAGTGCTCAGTACTCAGGGTGCTCCGTGCTCAGTACTCAGGGTGCTCAGTGCTCAAGGTGCTGGGTGCTCAGTACTCAGGGTGCTGGGTGCTCAGTACTCAGGGTGCTGGGTGCTCAGTGCTCAGGGAGCTCGGTGCTGAGTACTCAGGGTGGTGGGTGCTCAGTACTCAGTGCTCAGGGTCCTGGGTGCTCAGCGCTCTGGGTGCTTAGTGCACAGTACTCAGGGTGCTGGGTGCTCAGTATTCAGGGTGCTCAGTGCTCGGGGTGCTGGGTGCTCAGTACTGCGGGTGCTGGGTGCTCAGTACTCAGGGTGCTGGGTGCTCATTCTCGGGGTCCTGGGTGCTCAGTGTTCGGGGTGCTGGGTGCTCAGTACTCGGGGTGCTGGGTGCTCAGTGCTCAGCGTGCTGGGTGCTCAGTACTCAGGGTGCTCGGTTCTCAGTACTCAGGGTGCTGGGTGCTCATTCTCGGGGTGCTGGGTGCTCAGTGCTCGGGGTGCTGGGTGCTCAGTGCTCAGGGTCCTCGGTGCTCAGTACTCAGGGTGCTCAGTACTCAACGTGCTTTGTGCTCAGTGCTCAGGGTGCTGGGTGCTCAGTACACAGGGTGCTGAGTGCTCAGTACTCACGTTCTGGGTGCTCAGTACTCGGGGTGCTAGGTGCTCATTACTCAGGGTGCTGGGTGCTCAGTGCTCGGGGTGCTTGCTGCTCAGTACTCTTGGTGCTGCATACTCAGTACTCAGGGTGCTGGGTGCTCAGTGCTCGGGGTGCTCGGTGCTCAGTGCTCAGGATGCTCGGTGCTCATTACTTTTGGTGCTGGGTGCTCAGTACTCAGGGTGCTGGGTGCTCAGTGCTCGGGATGCTCTGTGATCAGTACTCAGGGTGCTGGGTGCTCAGTGCTCAGGGTGCTGGGTGCTCAGTACTCAGGGTGCTCAGTACTCAGTACTCAGGGTGCTGGGTTCTCAGTGCTTGGGGTGCTGGGTGCTCAGTGCTCAGGGTGCTGGGTGCTCAGTGCTCGGGGTGCTGGGTGCTCAGTACTCGGGGTGCTCGGTGCTCAGTACTCAGGGTGCTGGGTGCTCAGTACTCAGGGTGCTTAGTGCTCAGGGTGCTGGGTGCTCAGTGCTCGTGGTGCTGGGTACTCAGTGCTCAGTACACAGGGTGCTGATTGCTCAGTGCTCGGGGTGCTGCGTGCTCAGTGCTCAGTACTCAGGGTGCTGGGTGCTCAGTGCTCGGTGTGCTCTATGCTCAGTACTCAGGGTGCTGGGTGCTCAGTGCTCAGGGTGCTGGGTGCTCAGTACTCAGGGTGCTGGGTGCTCAGTGCTAAGGGTGCTGGGTGCTCAGTACTCAGGTTGCTGGGTCCTCAGTGCTCAGGGTGCTGGGTGCTCTGTGCTCGGGGTGCTCAGTACTCAGGGTGCTGTGTGTTCAGTGCTCAGGTTACTGGGTGCTCATTACTCAGGGTGCTCGGTGCTTAGTACTCAGGGTGCTGGGTGCTCAGTACTCCGGGTGCTGGGTGCTCAGTGCTCGGGGTGCTCGGTGCTCAGTGCTCAGGTTGCTGGGTGCTCAGTACACAGGGTGCTCATTGCTCAGGGTGCTGGGTGTTCATTAATCAGGGTGCTGGGTGCTCAGTACTCAGGGTGCTCAGTGCTCAGTACTCAGGGTGCTCAGTACTCAGGGTGCTAAGTGCTCAGGGTTCTGGGTGCTCAGTGCTCAGGGTGCTGGGTGCTCAGTGCTCAGGGTGCTGTGTGCTCAGTACTCAGGGTGATCAGTACTCAGGATGCTGGGTGCTCAGTGCTCAGGGTGCTGGGTGCTTAGTGCTCAGGGTGCTGGGTGCTCAGTGCTCAGGGTGCTCGGTGCTCAGTGCTCAGTTTGATGGGTGCTGAGTACTCAGGGTGCTGGGTGCTCAGTACTCAGGGTGCTCAGTGCTCAGTACTCAGGGTGCTCAGTGCTCAGTACTCAGGGTGCTCAGTGCTCAGGGTGCTGGGTGCTCAGTGCTCGGGGTGCTGGGTACTCAGTCCACAGGGTGCAGGGTGCTCAGTGCTCAGGGTGCTCGGTGCTCAGTGCTCAGGGTGCTGGGTGTTCAGTGCTCGGGGTGCTGGGTGCTCATTAATCAGGGTGCTGGGTGCTCAGTACGCTGGGTGCTCAGTACTCAGGGTGCTGGGTGCTCAGAACTCAGGGTGCTCGGTGCTCAGTACTCAGGGTGCTGGGTGCTCAGTGCTCGGGGTGCTGGGTGCTCATTAATCAGGGTGCTGGGTGCTCAGTACTCAGGGTGCTCAGTGCTTGGGGTGCTGGGTGCTCAGTACTCAGGGTGCTCAGTGCTTGGGGTGCAGGGTGCTCAGTACTCAGGGTGCTGGTTCCTCAGTGCTCAGGGTGCTGGGTGCTGAGGACTCAGGGTGCTGGGTGCTCAGTGCTCGGGGTGCTGGGTGCTCAGTGCTCGGGGTGCTGGGTGCTCAGTGCTCAGGGTTCTGGGTGCTCAGTGCTCAGGGTGCTGGGTGCTCAGTGCTCGGGGTGCTGGGTGCTCGGTGCTCAGGTTTCTGGGTGCTCAGGACTCGGGGTGCTGGGTGCTCAGTACTCAGGGTGCTGGGTGCTCATTGCTCGGGGTGCTGGGTGCTCAGTGCTACGGGTGCTGGGTGCTCAGTGCTCAGTGTGCTGGGTGCTCAGTGCTCTGGGCGCTGGGTGCTCAGTGCTCGGGGTGCTCGGTGCTCAGTACTCAGGGTGCTGGGTGCTCAGTGCTCAGGGTGCTCGTTGCTCAGTACTCAGGGTGCTGGGTGCTCAGTGCTCGGTGTGCTCGGTGCTCAGTACGTTGGGTGCTCAGTACTCAGGGTGCTGGGTGCTCAGTGCTCAGGGTGATCGGTGCTCAGTACTCAGGGTGCTCAGTACTCAGGGTGCTGGGTGCTCAGGGCTCGGGGTGCTGGGAGCTCAGTACTCAGGGTGCTGGGTGCTCAGTGCTCAGGGTGCTGGGTGCTGAGTGCTCAGGGTGCTGGGTGCTCTGTACTCGGGGTGCTCGGTGCTCAGTACTCAGGGTGCTGGGTGCTCAGTACTCAGGGTGCTGGGTGCTCAGTAATCAGGGTGCTCAGTGCTCGGGGAGCTCGGTGCTCAGTACTCAGGGTGCTGGGTGCTCAGTACTCAGTGCTCGGGGTCCTGGGTGCTCAGCGCTCTGGGTGCTTAGTGCAGAGTACTCAGGGTGCTGGGTGCTCAGTATTCAGGGTGCTCAGTGCTCGGGGTGCTGGGTGCTCAGTACACAGGGTGCTGGGTGCTCAGTAATCAGGGTGCTGGGTGCTCATTCTCGGGGTGCTGGGTGCTCAGTACTCAGGGTGCTGGGTGCTCAGTACTCAGGGTGCTCGGTGCTCAGTACTCAGGCTGCTGGGTGCTCAGTGCTCAGGTGCTGGGTGCTAAGTACTCAGGGTGCTGGGTGCTCAGTACTCAGGGTGCTGGGTGCTCAGCACTCAGGGTGCTCAGTACTCAGTGTGCTGGGTGCTCAGTGCTCGGGGTGCTGGGTGCTCAGTACTCAGGGTGCTCAGTACTCGGGGTGCTGGGTGCTCAGTGCTCGGGGTGCTGGATGCTCAGTGCTCAGGGTGATCTGTGCTCAGTACTCAGGATGCTGGGTGCTCAGTACTCAGGGTGCTGGGTGCTCAGTACTCAGGGTGCTGGGTGCTCAGTCCTCAGGGTGCTCAGTGCTCAGGGTGCTGGGTGCTCAGTGCTCGGGGTGCTCGGTGCTCAGTACTCAGGGTGCTGAGTGCTCAGTACTCAGGGTGCTGGGTGCTCAGTACTCAGGGTGCTGGGTGCTCAGTGCTCGGGGTGCTGGGTGCTCAGTACTCAGGGTGCTGGGTGCTCAGTGCTCGGGGTGCTCGGTGTTCAGTACTCAAGGTGCTGGGTGCTCAGTGCTCGGGGTGCTGGGTGCTCAGTGCTCAGGGTGCTGGGTGCTCAGTACTCGGGGTGCTCGGTGCTCAGTACTCAGGGTACTGGGTGCTCAGGGTCCTCGGTGCTCAGTACTCAGGGTGCTCAGTACTCAGCTTGCTTTGTGCTCAGTGCTCAGAGTGCTGGGTGCTCAGTACTCAGGGTGCTCGGTGCTCAGTACTCAGGGTGCTCAGTGCTCAGTGCTCTGGGTGCTCAGTACTCATGGTGCTCAGTGCTCAGCGTGCTGGGTGCTCAGTGCTCGGGGTGCTGGGTACTCAGTGCTCAGTGCTCGGGGTGCTGGGTGCTCAGTCCTCAGTACACAGGGTGCTGGGTGCTCAGTGCTCGGGGTGCTGGATGCTCAGTACTCAGGGTCCTGGGTGCTCAGTGCTCAGGGTGCTGGGTGCTCAGTACTCAGGGTGCTGGGTGCTCAGTGCTCAGGGTGCTGGGTGCTCAGTACTCAGGGTGCTGGGTCCTCAGTGCTCAGGGTGCTGGGTGTTCAGTGCTCGGGGTGCTCAGTACTCAATGTGCTGTGTGTTCAGTGCTCAGGGTACTGGGTGCTCAGTACTCAGGGTGCTCGGTGCTGAGTACTCAGGGTGCTGGGTGCTCAGTACTCCGGGTGCTGGGTGCTCAGTGCTCGGGGTGCTCGGTGCTCAGTGCTCAGGGTGCTGGGTGCTCAGTACTCAGGGTGCTCATTGCTCAGGGTGCTGGGTGCTCAGTACTCAGGTTGCTGGGTGCTCAGTACTCAGGTTGCTGGGTGCTCAGTACTCAGGGTGCTCAGTGCTCAGTACTCAGGGTGCTCAGTGCTCAGGGTGCTGGGTGCTCAGTGCTCGGGGTGCTGGGTGCTCAGTGCACAGGGTGCTGTGTGCTCAGTACTCAGGGTGCTCAGTACTCAGGGTGCTTTGTGCTCAGTGCTCAGGGTGCTGGGTGCTCAGTGCTCTCGGTGCTGGGTGCTCAGTGCTCAGGGTGCTCGGTGCTCAGTGCTCAGGTTGCTGGGTGCTCAGTACTCAGGGAGCTGGGTGCTCAGTACTCAGGGTGCTCAGTGCTCAGTACTCAGGGTGCTCCGTGCTCAGTACTCAGGGTGCTCAGTGCTCAAGGTGCTGGGTGTTCAGTGCTCGGGGTGCTGGGTTCTCAGTCCTCAGGGTGCTGGGTGCTCAGTACTCAGGGTGCTGGGTGCTCAGTGCTCGGGGTGCTGGGTGCTCAGTACTCAGGGTGCTGGGTGCTCAGTGCTCAGGGTGCTGGGTGCTCAGTGCTCAGGGTGCTCGGTGCTTAGTACTCATGGTGCTCGGTGCTCGGGGTGCTGGGTGCTCAGTGCTCGGTGTGCTGGGTGCTCAGTGCTCGGGGTGCTGGGTGCTGAGTGCTCAGTGTGCTGGGTGCTCAGTGCTCGGGGTGCTGGGTGCTCAGTACTCAGGGTGCTCGGTGCTCAGTACTCAGGGTGCTGGGTGCTCAGTGCTCGGGGTGCTGGGTGCTCATTAATCAGGGTGCTGGGTGCTCAGTACGCTGGGTGCTCAGTACTCAGGGTGCTGGGTGTTCAGTGCTCGGGGTGCTGGGTGCTCATTAATCAGGGTGCTGGGTGCTCAGTACGCTGGGTGCTCAGTACTCAGGGTGCTGGGTGCTCAGTACTCAGGGTGCTCGGTGCTCAGTACTCAGGGTGCTGGGTGCTCAGTGCTCGGGGTGCTGGGTGCTCATTAATCAGGGTGCTGGGTGCTCAGTACTCAGGGTGCTCAGTGCTTGGGGTGCTGGGTGCTCAGTACTCAGGGTGCTCAGTGCTTGGGGTGCAGGGTGCTCAGTACTCAGGGTGCTGGTTGCTCAGTGCTCAGGGTGCTAGGTGCTGAGTACTCAGGGTGCTGGGTGCTCAGTGCTCGGGGTGCTGGGTGCTCAGTGCTCGGGGTGCTGGGTGCTCAGTGCTCAGGGTTCTGGGTGCTCAGTACTCGGGGTGCTGGGTGCTCAGTGCTCGCGGTGCTCGGTGCTCAGTGCTCGGGGTGCTGGGTGCTCAGTGCTCAGGGTGCTGGGTGCTCAGTACTCGGGGTGCTCGGTGCTCAGTACTCAGGGTACTGGGTGCTCAGTGTCCTCGGTGCTCAGTACTCAGGGTGCTCAGTACTCAGCTTGCTTTGTGCTCAGTGCTCAGAGTGCTGGGTGCTCAGTACTCAGGGTGCTCGGTGCTCAGTACTCAGGGTGCTCAGTGCTCAGTGCTCTGGGTGCTCAGTACTCAGGGTGCTCAGTGCTCAGGGTGCTGGGTGCTCAGTGCTCGGGGTGCTGGGTACTCAGTGCTCAGTGCTCGGGGTGCTGGGTGCTCAGTCCTCAGTACACAGGGTGCTGGTTGCTCAGTGCTCGGGGTGCTGGATGCTCAGTACTCAGGGTCCTGGGTGCTCAGTGCTCAGGGTGCTGGGTGCTCAGTACTCAGGGTGCTGGGTGCTCAGTGCTCAGGGTGCTGGGTGCTCAGTACTCAGGGTGCTGGGTCCTCAGTGCTCAGGGTGCTGGGTGCTCAGTGCTCGGGGTGCTCAGTACTCAGGGTGCTGTGTGTTCAGTGCTCAGGGTACTGGGTGCTCAGTACTCAGGGTGCTCGGTGCTGAGTACTCAGGGTGCTGGGTGCTCAGTACTCCGGGTGCTGGGTGCTCAGTGCTCGGGGTGCTCGGTGCTCAGTGCTCAGGGTGCTGGGTGCTCAGTACTCAGGGTGCTCATTGCTCAGGGTGCTGGGTGCTCAGTACTCAGGTTGCTGGGTGCTCAGTACTCAGGGTGCTCAGTGCTCAGTACTCAGGGTGCTCAGTGCTCAGTACTCAGGGTGCTCAGTGCTCAGGGTGCTGGGTGCTCAGTGCTCAGGGTGCTGGGTGCTCAGTGCTCAGGGTGCTCGGTGCTCAGTGCTCAGGTTGCTGGGTGCTCAGTACTCAGGGTGCTGGGTGCTCAGTACTCAGGGTGCTCAGTGCTCAGTACTCAGGGTGCTCAGTGCTCAGTACTCAGGGTGCTCAGTGCTCAAGGTGCTGGGTGTTCAGTGCTCGGGGTGCTGGGTACTCAGACCTCAGGGTGCTGGGTGCTCAGTGCTCACGGTACTCTGTGCTCAGTGCTCAGGGTGCTGGGTGCTCAGTACTCAGGGTGCTGGGTGCTCAGTGCTCAGGGTGCTCGGTGCTTAGTACTCATGGTGCTCGGTGCTCGGGATGCTGGGTGCTCAGTGCTCGGGGTGCTGGGTGCTCATTAATCAGGGTGCTGGGTGCTCAGTACGCTGGGTGCTCAGTACTCAGGGTGCTGGGTGCTCAGTACTCAGGGTGCTCGGTGCTCAGTACTCAGGGTGCTCAGTGCTCAGGGTGCTGGGTGCTCAGTGCTCAGGGTGATCGGTGCTCAGTACTCAGGGTGCTCAGTACTCAGGGTGCTGGGTGCTCAGGGCTCGGGGTGCTGGGAGCTCAGTACACAGGGTGCTGGGTGCTCAGTGCTCGGGGTGCTGGGTGCTGAGTGCTCAGGGTGCTGGGTGCCCTGTACTCGGGGTGCTCGGTGCTCAGTACTCAGGGTGCTGGGTGCTCAGTACTCAGGGTGCTGGGTGCTCAGTACTCAGGGTGCTCGCTGCTCAGTACTCAGGGTGCTGGGTGCTCAGTGCTCAGGGTGCTGGGTGCTCAGTACTCAGGGTGCTGGGTACTCAGTGCTCAGGGTGATCGGTGCTCAGTCCTCAGGGTGCTCAGTACTCAGGGTGCTGGGTGCTCAGTGCTCAGGTTGCTCAGTACTAAGGGTGCTGAGTGCTCAGTACTCAGGGTGCTGGGTGCTCAGTGCTCGGGTGCTGGGTGCTCAGTACTCAGGATGCTGGGTGGTCAGTGCTCAGGGTGCTGGGTGCTCAGTACTCAGGGTGCTGGGTGCTCAGTACTCAGGGTGCTCAGTGCTCGGGGAGCTCGGTGCTCAGTACTCAGGGTGCTGGGTGCTCAGTAGTCAGTGCTCGGGGTCCTGGGTGCTCAGCGCTCTGGGTGCTTAGTGCACAGTACTCAGGGTGCTGGGTGCTCAGTTTTCAGGGTTCTCAGTGCTCGGGGTGCTGGGTGCTCAGTACTCAGGGTGCTTGGTGCACAATACTCAGGGTGCTGGGTGCTCAGTACTCTTGGTGCTGGGTGCTCAGTACTCGGGGTGCTGGGTGCTCATTACTCAATGTGCTGGGTGCTCAGTGCTCGGGGTGCTCGCTGCTCAGTACTCTTGGTGCTGGGTGCTCAGTACTCAGGGTGCTGGGTGCTCAGTGCTCACGGTGCTTGGTGCTCTGTCCTCGGGGTGCTCCGTGCTCAGTGCTCAGGATGCTCGGTGCTCAGTACATTCGGTGCTGGGTGCTCAGTACTCAGGGTGCTGGGTGCTCAGTGCCTGGGGTGCTCGGTGCTCAGTACTCAGGGTGCTGGGTGCTCAGTGCTCAGGATGCTGGGTGCTCAGTACTCAGGGTGCTCAGTACTCAGGACTCAGGGTGCTGGGTGCTCAGTGCTCAGGGTGCTGGGTGCTCAGTGCTCGGGGTGCTCGGTGCTCAGTACTCAGGGTGCTTGGTGCTCAGTACTCAGGGTGCTGGGTGCTCAGTACTCAGGGTGCTGGGTGCTCAGTGCTCAGGGTGCTGTGTGCTCAGTACTCAGGGTGCTGGATGCTCAGTACTCAGGGTGCTGGGTGCTCAGTGCTCGGGGTGCTCGGTGCTCAGTGCTCGGGGTGCTGGGTGCTCAGTTCTCAGGGTGCTGGGTGCTCAGTACTCGGGGTGCTCGGTGCTCAGTACTCAGGGTGCTGGGTGCTAAGTACTCAGGGTGCTCGGTGCTCAGTACTCAGGGTGCTGGGTGCTCAGTGCTCATTTGCTGGGTGCTAAGTTCTCAGGGTGCTGGGTGCTCAGTACTCAGGGTGCTGGGTGCTCAGTGCTCAGTGTGCTGGCTGCTCAGTACTCAGGGTGCTGGGTGCTCAGCACTCAGGGTGCTCAGTACTCAGGGTGCTGGATGCTCAGTGCTAGGGGTGCTGGGTGCTCAGTACTCAGGGTGCTCAGTACTCAGGGTGCTGTGTGCTCAGTGCTCGGGGTGCTGGATGCTCAGTGCTCAGGGTGATCGGTGCTCAGTACTCAGGATGCTGGGTGCTCAGTACTCAGGGTGCTGGGTGCTCAGTCCTCAGGGTGCTCAGTGCTCAGTCAGGGTGCTCGATGCTCAGTACTAAGGGTGCTCAGTGCTCAGTACTCAGGTTGCTCAGTGCTCAGTGCTCGGGGTGCTGGGTGCTCAGTACTCAGGGTGCTGGGTGCTCAGGACTCAGGGTGCTGGGTGCTCAGTGCTCAGTACTCAGCGTGCTGGGTGCTCAGTGCTCGGGGTGCTGGGTCCTCAGTGCTCAGGGTGCTGGGTGCTCAGTACTCAGTGTGCTGGGTGCTCAGTGCTCGGGGTGCTGGGTCCTCAGTGCTCAGGGTGCTCAATGCTCAGTGCTCGGGGTGCTGGGTGCTCAGTGCTCGGGGTGCTGGGTGCTCAGTGCTCAGGGTGCTGGTTGCTCAGTACTCAGTGTGCTCAGTGCTCAGGGTGCTGGGTGCTCAGTGCTCAGGGTGCTGGGTGCTCAGTGCTCGGGGTGCTCGGTGCTCAGTACTCAGGGTGCTTGGTGCTCAGTACTCAGGGTGCTGGGTGCTCAGTACTCAGGGTGCTGGGTGCTCAGTGCTCAGGGTGCTGTGTGCTCAGTACTCAGGGTGCTGGATGCTCAGTACTCAGGGTGCTGGGTGCTCAGTGCTCAGGGTGCTGGGTGCTCAGTGCTCGGGGTGCTCGGTGCTCAGTGCTCGGGGTGCTGGGTGCTCAGTTCTCAGGGTGCTGGGTGCTCAGTACTCGGGGTGCTCGGTGCTCAGTACTCAGGGTGCTGGGTGCTCAGTACTCAGGGTGCTCGGTGCTCAGTACTCAGGGTGCTGGGTGCTCAGTGCTCATTTGCTGGGTGCTAAGTTCTCAGGGTGCTGGGTGCTCAGTACTCAGGGTGCTGGGTGCTCAGTGCTCAGGGTGCTGGCTGCTCAGTACTCAGGGTGCTGGGTGCTCAGCACTCAGGGTGCTCAGTACTCAGGGTGCTGGGTGCTCAGTGCTAGGGGTGCTGGGTGCTCAGTACTCAGGGTGCTCAGTACTCAGGGTGCTGTGTGCTCAGTGCTCGGGGTGCTGGATGCTCAGTGCTCAGGGTGATCGGTGCTCAGTACTCAGGATGCTGGGTGCTCAGTACTCAGGGTGCTGGGTGCTCAGTCCTCAGGGTGCTCAGTGCTCAGTCAGGGTGCTCGATGCTCAGTACTAAGGGTGCTCAGTGCTCAGTACTCAGGTTGCTCAGTGCTCAGTGCTCGGGGTGCTGGGTGCTCAGTACTCAGGGTGCTGGGTGCTCAGGACTCAGGGTGCTGGGTGCTCAGTGCTCAGTACTCAGCGTGCTGGGTGCTCAGTGCTCGGGGTGCTGGGTCCTCAGTGCTCAGGGTGCTGGGTGCTCAGTACTCAGTGTGCTGGGTGCTCAGTGCTCGGGGTGCTGGGTCCTCAGTGCTCAGGGTGCTCAATGCTCAGTGCTCGGGGTGCTGGGTGCTCAGTGCTCGGGGTGCTGGGTGCTCAGTGCTCAGGGTGCTGGTTGCTCAGTACTCAGTGTGCTCAGTGCTCAGGGTGCTGGGTGCTCAGAACTCAGGGTGCTGGGTGCTCAGTACTCAGGGTGCTGGGTGCTCAGTACTCAGGGTGCTTGGTGCTCAGTACTCAGGGTGCTGGGTGCTCAGTGCTCAGGGTGCTCGGTGCTCAGTACTCATGGTGCTGGGTGATCATTCTCGGGGTGCTGGGTGCTCAGTACTCAGGTTGCTCAGTACTCTGGGTGCACGGGGCTCAGTACTCATGGTGCTGGGTGATCAGTACTCAGGGTGCTCGGTGCTCAGTTCTCAGGGTGCTCGGTGCTCAGTGTTTGGGGTGCTGGGTGCTCAGTACTCAGGGTGCTGGGTGCTCAGTGCTCAGGCTGCTGGCTGCTCAGTGCTCAGGGTGCTGGGTGCTCAGTACTCAGTGCTCAGGATGCTGGATGCTCATTGCTCAGGGTGCTGGGTGCTCAGTGCTCAGGGTGCTCAGTGCTCAGTACACAGGGTGCTGGGTGCTCAGTACTCAGGGTGCTGGGTGCTCAATGCTCGGGGTACCCGGTGCTCAGTGCTCGGGGTGCTAGGTGCTCAGTACTCAGGGTGCTGAGTGCTCAGTGCTCAGGGTGCTGGGTGCTCAGTGCTCAGGGTGCTGGGTGCTCAGTGCTCGGGGAGCTCGGTGCTCAGAACTCAGGGTGCTGGGTGCTCAGTACTCAGGGTGCTCAGTACTCAGTACTCAGGGTGCTGGGTGCTCAGTGCATGGGGTGCTGTGTGCTCAGTGCTCAGGGAGCTGGGTGCTCAGTGCTCGGGGTGCTGGGTGCTCAGTACTCGGGGTGCTCGGTGCTCAGTACTCAGGGTGCTGGGTGCTCAGTAATCAGGGTGCTGGGTGTTCAGTACTCAGGGTGCTGGGTGCTCAGTACTCAGGGTGCTGGGTGCTCAGTATTCCGGGTGCTGGGTGCTCAGTACTCAGGGTGCTGTGTGCTCAGTACTCAGGGTGCTTGGTGCTCATTACTCAGGGTGCTGGGTGCTCAGTGCTCAGGATGCTGGGTGCTCAGTGCTCGGGGTGCTCGGTGCTCTGTACTCAGGGTGCTGGGTGCTCAGTGCTCGGGGTGCTGGGTGCTCAGTGCTCAGGGTGCAGGCTGCTCAGTACTCTGGGTGCTCGGTGCTCAGTACTCAGGGTGCTGGGTGCTCAGTACTCAGGGTGCTGGGTGCTCAGTACTCAGGGTGCTCGGTGCTCAGTAATCAGTGTGCTGGGTGCTCAGTGCTCAGGTGCTGGGTGCTAAGTACTCAGGGTGCTGGGTGCTCAGTACTCAGTGTGCTGGGTGCTCAGTGCTCAGGGTTCTGGGTGCTCAGTACTCAGGGTGCTGGGTGCTCAGCACTCAGGGTGCTCAGTACTCCGGGTGCTGTGTGCTCAGTGCTCGGGGTCCTGGATGCTCAGTCCTCAGGGTGATCGGTGCTCAGTACTCAGGATGCTGGGTGCTCAGTACTCAGGGTGCTGGGTGCTCAGTACTCAGGGTGCTGGGTGCTCAGTCCTCAGGGTGCTCAGTGCTCAGGGTGCTGGGTGCTCAGTGCTCGGGGTGCTCGGTGCTCAGTACTCAGGGTGCTGAGTGCTCAGTACTCAGGGTGCTGGGTGCTCAGTACTCAGGCTGCTGTGTGCTCAGTGCTCAGGGTGTTGGGTGCTCAGTGCTCAGCGTGCTCAGTGCTCAGAACTAAGGGTGCTGGGTGCTCAGTGCTCAGGGTGCTGGGTGCTCAGTACTCAGGGTGCTCGGTGCTCAGTACTAAGGGTGCTCAGTGCTCAGTACTCAGGCTGCTCAGTGCTCAGTGCTCGGGGTGCTCGGTGCTCAGTTCTCAGGGTGCTGGGTGCTCAGTACTCAGGGTGCTGGGTGCTCAGTGCTCAGTACTCAGCGTGCTGGGTGCTCAGTGCTCGGGGTGCTGGGTCTTCAGTGCTCAGGGTGCTCAGTGCTCAGTGCTCGGGGTGCTGGGTGCTCAGTGCTCGGGGTGCTGGGTGCTCCTTGCTCAGGGTGCTGGTTGCTCAGTACTCAGTGTGCTCAGTTCTCAGGGTGCTGGGTGCTCAGAACTCAGGGTGCTGGGTGCTCAGTACTCAGGGTGCTGGGAGCTCAGTACTCAGGGTGCTTGGTGCTCAGTACTCAGGGTGCTGGGTGCTCAGGGTGCTCGGTGCTCAGTACTCATGGTGCTGGGTGCTCATTCTCGGGGTGCTGGGTGCTCAGTACTCAGGTTGCTCAGTACTCTGGGTACCCGGGGCTCAGTACTCATGGTGCTGGGTGCTCAGTACTCAGGGTGCTTGGTGCTCAGTTCTCAGGGTGCTCGGTGCTCAGTGTATGGGGTGCTGGGTGCTCAGTACTCAGGGTGCTGTGTGCTCAGTGCTCATGGTGCTGGCTGCTCAGTTCTCAGGATGCTGGGTGCTCAGTACTCAGTGCTCAGGATGCTGGGTGCTCATTGCTCAGTGTGCTGGGTGCTCAGTGCTCAGGGTGTTCAGTGCTCAGTGCTCAGTACTCAGGGTGCTGGGTGCTCAGTACTCAGTGTGCTGGGTGCTCAGTGCTCGTGGTACCCGGTGCTCAGTGCTCGGGGTGCTCGGTGCTCAGTACTCAGGGTGCTGAGTGCTCATTGCTCAGGGTGCTGGGTGCTCAGTGCTCAGGGTGCTAGGTGCTCAGTGCTCAGCGTGCTTGATGCTCAGTACTCAGGGTGCTGGGTGCTCAGTGCTCAGGGTGCTGGGTTCTCAGTGCTCAAAGTGCTGGGTGCTCAGTACTCAGGGTGCTGGGTGCTCAGTACTCAGGGTGCTGGGTGCTCAGTACTCGGGGTGCTGGGTGCTCAGTGCTCAGCGTGCTGGGTGCTCAGTACTCAGGGTGCTCGGTGCTCAGTGCTTGGGGTGCTGGGTGCTCAGTACTCAGGGTGCTGGGTGCTCAGTGCTCAGGGTTCTGGGTGCTCAGTGCTCAGGGTGCTGGGAGCTCAGTACTCAGTGCTCAGTTTGCTGGGTGCTCAGTGCTCGGGCTGCAGGGTGCTCAGTGCTCAGGGTGCTGGGTGCTCAGTACTCAGGGTGCTGGGTGCTCAGTACTCAGGGTGCTGGGTGCACAGTGCTAGGGGTGCTGGGTGCTCAGTGCTCGGGGTCTGGGTGCTCAGTACTCAGGGTGCTGGGTGCTCAGTACTCAGGGTGCTGGGTGCTCAGTGCTCAGGGGTGCTGGGTGCTCAGTGCTCGGGGTCTGGGTGCTCAGTTCTCTGGGTGCTGTATGCTCAGTGCTCAGGGTGCTGGGTGCTCAGTGCTCTGGGTGCTGGGTGCTCAGTGATCGGGGTGATGGGTGCTGAGTGCTCAGGGTGCTGGGTGCTCAGTGCTCGGGGTGCTCGGTGCTCAGTGCTCAGGGTCCTGGGTGCTCAGTACTCAGGGTGCTGGGTGCTTAGTACTCAGGGTGCTCAGTGCTCAGTACACAGGGTGCTGGGTGCTCAGTGCTCGGGGTGCTGGGTGCTCAGTGCTCAGTACTCAGGGTGTTGGGTGCTCAGTGCTCAGGGTGCTGGGTGCTCAGTACTCAGCGTGCTGGGTGCTCAGTACTCAGGGTGCTGGGTGCTCAGTGCTCAGGGTGCTGGGTGCTCAGTGCTCAGGTGCTGGGTGCTAAGTACTCAGTGTGCTGGGTGCTCAGTACTCAGGGTGCTGGGTGCTCAGCACTCAGGGTGCTCAGTACTCAGGGTGCTGGGTGCTCAGTGCTCGGGGTGCTGGGTGCTCAGTACTCAGGGTGCTCAGTACTCGGGGTGCTGGGTGCTCAGTGCTCGGGGTGCTGGATGCTCAGTGCTCAGGGTGATCTGTGCTCAGTACTCAGGATGCTGGGTGCTCAGTACTCAGGGTGCTGGGTGCTCAGTACTCAGGGTGCTGGGTGCTCAGTCCTCAGGGTGCTCAGTGCTCAGGGTGCTGGGTGCTCAGTGCTCGGGGTGCTCGGTGCTCAGTACTCAGGGTGCTGAGTGCTCAGTACTCAGGGTGCTGGGTGCTCAGTACTCAGGGTGCTGGGTGCTCAGTGCTCGGGGTGCTGGGTGCTCAGTACTCAGTGTGCTGGGTGCTCAGTGCTCGGGGTGCTCGGTGCTCAGTACTCAAGGTGCTGGGTGCTCAGTGCTCGGGGTGCTGGGTGCTCAGTGCTCGGGGTGCTGGGTGCTCAGTACTCCGGGTGCTCGGTGCTCAGTACTCAGGGTACTGGGTGCTCAGGGTCCTCGGTGCTCAGCACTCAGGGTGCTCAGTACTCAGCTTGCTTTGTGCTCAGTGCTCAGAGTGCTGGGTGCTCAGTACTCAGGTTGCTCGGTGCTCAGTACTCAGGGTGCTCAGTGCTCAGTGCTCTGGGTGCTCAGTACTCAGGGTGCTCAGTGCTCAGGGTGCTGGGTGCTCAGTGCTCGGGGTGCTGGGTACTCAGTGCTCAGTGCTTGGGGTGCTGGGTGCTCAGTCCTCAGTACACAGGGTGCTGGGTGCTCAGTGCTCGGGGTGCTGGATGCTCAGTACTCAGGGTCCTGGGTGCTCAGTGCTCAGGGTGCTGGGTGCTCAGTACTCAGGGTGCTGGGTGCTCAGTGCTCAGGGTGCTGGGTGCTCAGTACTCAGGGTGCTGGGTCCTCAGTGCTCAGGGTGCTGGGTGGTCAGTGCTCGGGGTGCTCAGTACTCAGGGTGCTGTGTGTTCAGTGCTCAGGGTACTGGGTGCTCAGTACTCAGGGTGCTCAGTGCTGAGTACTCAGGGTGCTGGGTGCTCAGTACTCCGGGTGCTGGGTGCTCAGTGCTCGGGGTGCTCGCTGCTCAGTGCTCAGGGTGCTGGGTGCTCAGTACTCAGGGTGCTCATTGCTCAGGGTGCTGGGTGCTCAGTACTCAGGATGCTGGGTGCTCAGTACTCAGGGTGCTCAGTGCTCAGTACTCAGGGTGCTCAGTGCTCAGTACTCAGGGTGCTCAGTGCTCAGGGTGCTGGGTGCTCAGTGCTCGGGGTGCTGGGTGCTCAGTGCACAGGGTGCTGTGTGCTCAGTACTCAGGGTGCTCAGTACTCAGGGTGCTGGGTGCTCAGTGCTCAGGGTGCTGGGTGCTCAGTGCTCAGGGTGCTGGGTGCTCAGTGCTCAGGGTGCTCGGTGCTCAGTGCTCAGGTTGCTGGGTGCTCAGTACTCAGGGTGCTGGGTGCTCAGTACTCAGGGTGCTCAGTGCTCAGTACTCAGGGTGCTCAGTGCTCAGTACTCAGGGTGCTCAGTGCTCAAGGTGCTGGGTGCTCAGTGCTCCGTGTGCTGGGTACTCAGTCCTCAGGGTGCTGGGTGCTCAGTGCTCATGGTACTCGGTGCTCAGTGCTCAGGGTGCTGGGTGCTCAGTACTCAGGGTGCTGGGTGCTCAGTGCTCGGGGTGCTGGGTGCTCAGTACTCAGGGTGCTGGGTGCTCAGTGCTCAGGGTGCTGGGTGCTCAGTGCTCAGGGTGCTCGGTGCTTAGTACTCATGGTGCTCGGTGCTCGGGGTGCTGGGTGCTCAGTGCTCGGTGTGCTGGGTGCTCAGTGCTCGGGGTGCTGGGTGCTGAGTGCTCAGTGTGCTGGGTGCTCAGTGCTCGGGGTGCTGGGTGCTCAGTGCTCGGGGTGCTGGGTGCTCAGTACTCGGGTTGCTCGGTGCTCAGTACTCAGGGTGCTGGGTGCTCAGTGCTCAGGGTGCTGGGTGCTCATTACTCAGGGTGCTCGGTGCTCAGTACTCAGGATGCTGGGTGTTCAGTGCTCGGGTGCTGGGTGCTCATTAATCAGGGTGCTGGGTGCTCAGTACGCTGGGTGCTCAGTACTCAGGGTGCTGGGTGCTCAGTACTCAGGGTGCTCGGTGCTCAGTACTCAGGGTGCTGGGTGCTCAGTGCTCGGGGTGCTGGGTGCTCATTAATCAGTGTGCTGGGTGCTCAGTACTCAGGGTGCTCAGTGCTTGGGGTGCTGGGTGCTCAGTGCTCAGGGTTCTGGGTGCTCAGTGCTCAGGGTGCTGGGAGCTCAGTACTCAGTGCTCAGTTTGCTGGGTGCTCAGTGCTCGGGCTGCAGGGTGCTCAGTGCTCAGGGTGCTGGGTGCTCAGTACTCAGGGTGCTGGGTGCTCAGTACTCAGGGTGCTGGGTGCACAGTGCTAGGGGTGCTGGGTGCTCAGTGCTCGGGGTCTGGGTGCTCAGTACTCAGGGTGCTGGGTGCTCAGTACTCAGGGTGCTGGGTGCTCAGTGCTCAAGGGTGCTGGGTGCTCAGTGCTCGGGGTCTGGGTTCTCAGTTCTCTGGGTGCTGGGTGCTCAGTGCTCAGGGTGCTGGGTGCTCAGTGCTCTGGGTGCTGGGTGCTCAGTGATCGGGGTGATGGGTGCTGAGTGCTCAGGGTGCTCTGTGCTCAGTGCTCGGGGTGCTCGGTGCTCAGTGCTCAGGGTCCTGGGTGCTCAGTACTCAGGGTGCTGGGTGCTTAGTACTCAGGGTGCTCAGTGCTCAGTACACAGGGTGCTGGGTGCTCAGTGCTCGGGGTGCTGGGTGCTCAGTGCTCAGTACTCAGGGTGTTGGGTGCTCAGTGCTCAGGGTGCTGGGTGCTCAGTACTCAGCGTGCTGGGTGCTCAGTACTCAGGGTGCTGGGTGCTCAGTGCTCAGGGTGCTGGGTGCTCAGTGCTCAGGGTGCTGGGTGCTCAGTGCTCAGGTGCTGGGTGCTAAGTACTCAGGGTGCTGGGTGCTCAGTACTCAGGGTGCTGGGTGCTCAGCACTCAGGGTGCTCAGTACTCGGGGTGCTGGGTGCTCAGTGCTCGGGGTGCTGGATGCTCAGTGCTCAGGGTGATCTGTGCTCAGTACTCAGGGTGCTGGGTGCTCAGTGCTCGGGGTGCTGGGTGCTCAGTACTCAGGGTGCTCAGTACTCGGGGTGCTGGGTGCTCAGTGCTCGGGGTGCTGGATGCTCAGTGCTCAGGGTGATCTGTGCTCAGTACTCAGGATGCTGGGTGCTCAGTACTCAGGGTGCTGGGTGCTCAGTACTCAGGTTGCTGGGTGCTCAGTCCTCAGGGTGCTCAGTGCTCAGGGTGCTGGGTGCTCAGTGCTCGGGGTGCTCGGTGCTCAGTGCTCAGGGTGCTCGGTGCTTAGTACTCAGGGTGCTCGGTGCTCGGGGTGCTGGGTGCTCAGTGCTCGGGGTGCTGGGTGCTCAGTGCTCAGGGTGTTGGGTGCTCAGTACTCAGGGTGCTCATTGCTCAGGGTGCTGGGTGCTCAGTACTCAGGGTGCTGGGTGCTCAGTACTCAGGGTGCTCAGTGCTCAGTACTCAGGTTGCTCGGTGCTCAGTATTCAGGGTGCTCAGTGCTCAGTGTTCTGGGTGCTCAATACTCAGGGTGCTCAGTGCTCAGGGTGCTGGGTGCTCAGTGCTCGGGGTGCTGGGTACTCAGTGCTCAGTGCTCGGGGTGCTGGGTGCTCAGTCCTCAGTACACAGGGTGCTGGGTGCTCAGTGCTCGGGGTGCTGGATGCTCAGTACTCAGGGTCCTGGGTGCTCAGTGCTCAGGGTGCTGGGTGCTCAGTACTCAGGGTGCTGGGTGCTCAGTGCTCAGGGTGTTGGGTGCTCAGTACTCAGGGTGCTCATTGCTCAGGGTGCTGGGTGCTCAGTACTCAGGGTGCTGGGTGCTCAGTACTCAGGGTGCTCAGTGCTCAGTACTCAGGGTGCTCAGTGCTCAGTACTCAGGGTGCTCAGTGCTCAGGGTGCTGGGTGCTCAGTGCTCGGGGTGCTGGGTGCTCAGTGCACAGGGTGCTGTGTGCTCAGTACTCAGGGTGCTCAGTACTCAGGGTGCTGGGTGCTCAGTGCTCAGGGTGCTGGGTGCTCAGTGCTCAGGGTGCTGGGTGCTCAGTGCTCAGGGTGCTCGGTGCTCAGTGCTCAGGTTGCTGGGTGCTCAGTACTCAGGGTGCTGGGTGCTCAGTACTCAGGGTGCTCAGTGCTCAGTACTCAGGGTGCTCAGTGCTCAGTACTCAGGGTGCTCAGTGCTCAAGGTGCTGGGTGCTCAGTGCTCCGGGTGCTGGGTACTCAGTCCTCAGGGTGCTGGGTGCTCAGTGCTCATGGTACTCGGTGCTCAGTGCTCAGGGTGCTGGGTGCTCAGTACTCAGGGTGCTGGGTGCTCAGTGCTCGGGGTGCTGGGTGCTCAGTACTCAGGGTGCTGGGTGCTCAGTGCTCAGGGTGCTGGGTGCTCAGTGCTCAGGGTGCTCGGTGCTTAGTACTCATGGTGCTCGGTGCTCGGGGTGCTGGGTGCTCAGTGCTCGGTGTGCTGGGTGCTCAGTGCTCGGGGTGCTGGTTGCTGAGTGCTCAGTGTGCTGGGTGCTCAGTGCTCGGGGTGCTGGGTGCTCAGTGCTCGGGGTCCTGGGTGCTCAGTACTCGGGTTGCTCGGTGCTCAGTACTCAGGGTGCTGGGTGCTCAGTGCTCAGGGTGCTGGGTGCTCATTACTCAGGGTGCTCGGTGCTCAGTACTCAGGGTGCTGGGTGTTCAGTGCTCGGGGTGCTGGGTGCTCATTAATCAGGGTGCTGGGTGCTCAGTACGCTGGGTGCTCAGTACTCAGGGTGCTGGGTGCTCAGTACTCAGGGTGCTCGGTGCTCAGTACTCAGGGTGCTGGGTGCTCAGTGCTCGGGGTGCTGGGTGCTCATTAATCAGGGTGCTGGGTGCTCATTACTCAGGGTGCTCAGTGCTTGGGGTGCTGGGTGCTCAGTACTCAGGGTGCTCAGTGCTTGGGGTGCAGGGTGCTCAGTACTCAGGGTGCTGGTTCCTCAGTGCTCATTGTGCTGGGTGCTGAGTACTCAGGGTGCTGGGTGCTCAGTGCTCGGGGTGCTGGGTGCTCAGTGCTCGGGGTGCTGGGTGCTCAGTGCTCAGGGTTCTGGGTGCTCAGTACTCGGGGTGCTGGGTGCTCAGTGCTCGCGGTGCTCGGTGCTCAGTGCTCGGGGTGCTGGGTGCTCAGTACTCGGGGTGTTCAGTGCTCAGTACTCAGGGTGCTGGGTGCTCAGTGCTCAGGGTGCTGGGTGCTCAGTGCTCAGGGTGCTCATTGCTCAGTACTCAGGGTTCTGGGTGCTCAGTACTCAGGGTGCTGGGTGCTCAGTGCTCGGGGTGCTGGGTGCTCAGTACTCAGTGTGCTGGGTGCTCAGTGCTCGGGGTGCTCGGTGCTCAGTACTCAAGGTGCTGGGTGCTCAGTGCTCGGGGTGCTGGGTGCTCAGTGCTCGGGGTGCTGGGTGCTCAGTACTCCGGGTGCTCGGTGCTCAGTACTCAGGGTACTGGGTGCTCAGGGTCCTCGGTGCTCAGCACTCAGGGTGCTCAGTACTCAGCTTGCTTTGTGCTCAGTGCTCAGAGTGCTGGGTGCTCAGTACTCAGGTTGCTCGGTGCTCAGTACTCAGGGTGCTCAGTGCTCAGTGCTCTGGGTGCTCAGTACTCAGGGTGCTCAGTGCTCAGGGTGCTGGGTGCTCAGTGCTCGGGGTGCTGGGTACTCAGTGCTCAGTGCTTGGGGTGCTGGGTGCTCAGTCCTCAGTACACAGGGTGCTGGGTGCTCAGTGCTCGGGGTGCTGGATGCTCAGTACTCAGGGTCCTGGGTGCTCAGTGCTCAGGGTGCTGGGTGCTCAGTACTCAGGGTGCTGGGTGCTCAGTGCTCAGGGTGCTGGGTGCTCAGTACTCAGGGTGCTGGGTCCTCAGTGCTCAGGGTGCTGGGTGGTCAGTGCTCGGGGTGCTCAGTACTCAGGGTGCTGTGTGTTCAGTGCTCAGGGTACTGGGTGCTCAGTACTCAGGGTGCTCAGTGCTGAGTACTCAGGGTGCTGGGTGCTCAGTACTCCGGGTGCTGGGTGCTCAGTGCTCGGGGTGCTCGCTGCTCAGTGCTCAGGGTGCTGGGTGCTCAGTACTCAGGGTGCTCATTGCTCAGGGTGCTGGGTGCTCAGTACTCAGGATGCTGGGTGCTCAGTACTCAGGGTGCTCAGTGCTCAGTACTCAGGGTGCTCAGTGCTCAGTACTCAGGGTGCTCAGTGCTCAGGGTGCTGGGTGCTCAGTGCTCGGGGTGCTGGGTGCTCAGTGCACAGGGTGCTGTGTGCTCAGTACTCAGGGTGCTCAGTACTCAGGGTGCTGGGTGCTCAGTGCTCAGGGTGCTGGGTGCTCAGTGCTCAGGGTGCTGGGTGCTCAGTGCTCAGGGTGCTCGGTGCTCAGTGCTCAGGTTGCTGGGTGCTCAGTACTCAGGGTGCTGGGTGCTCAGTACTCAGGGTGCTCAGTGCTCAGTACTCAGGGTGCTCAGTGCTCAGTACTCAGGGTGCTCAGTGCTCAAGGTGCTGGGTTCTCAGTGCTCCGTGTGCTGGGTACTCAGTCCTCAGGGTGCTGGGTGCTCAGTGCTCATGGTACTCGGTGCTCAGTGCTCAGGGTGCTGGGTGCTCAGTACTCAGGGTGCTGGGTGCTCAGTGCTCGGGGTGCTGGGTGCTCAGTACTCAGGGTGCTGGGTGCTCAGTGCTCAGGGTGCTGGGTGCTCAGTGCTCAGGGTGCTCGGTGCTTAGTACTCATGGTGCTCGGTGCTCGGGGTGCTGGGTGCTCAGTGCTCGGTGTGCTGGGTGCTCAGTGCTCGGGGTGCTGGGTGCTGAGTGCTCAGTGTGCTGGGTGCTCAGTGCTCGGGGTGCTGGGTGCTCAGTGCTCGGGGTGCTGGGTGCTCAGTACTCGGGTTGCTCGGTGCTCAGTACTCAGGGTGCTGGGTGCTCAGTGCTCAGGGTGCTGGGTGCTCATTACTCAGGGTGCTCGGTGCTCAGTACTCAGGATGCTGGGTGTTCAGTGCTCGGGTGCTGGGTGCTCATTAATCAGGGTGCTGGGTGCTCAGTACGCTGGGTGCTCAGTACTCAGGGTGCTGGGTGCTCAGTACTCAGGGTGCTCGGTGCTCAGTACTCAGGGTGCTGGGTGCTCAGTGCTCGGGGTGCTGGGTGCTCATTAATCAGTGTGCTGGGTGCTCAGTACTCAGGGTGCTCAGTGCTTGGGGTGCTGGGTGCTCAGTGCTCAGGGTTCTGGGTGCTCAGTGCTCAGGGTGCTGGGAGCTCAGTACTCAGTGCTCAGTTTGCTGGGTGCTCAGTGCTCGGGCTGCAGGGTGCTCAGTGCTCAGGGTGCTGGGTGCTCAGTACTCAGGGTGCTGGGTGCTCAGTACTCAGGGTGCTGGGTGCACAGTGCTAGGGGTGCTGGGTGCTCAGTGCTCGGGGTCTGGGTGCTCAGTACTCAGGGTGCTGGGTGCTCAGTACTCAGGGTGCTGGGTGCTCAGTGCTCAAGGGTGCTGGGTGCTCAGTGCTCGGGGTCTGGGTTCTCAGTTCTCTGGGTGCTGGGTGCTCAGTGCTCAGGGTGCTGGGTGCTCAGTGCTCTGGGTGCTGGGTGCTCAGTGATCGGGGTGATGGGTGCTGAGTGCTCAGGGTGCTCTGTGCTCAGTGCTCGGGGTGCTCGGTGCTCAGTGCTCAGGGTCCTGGGTGCTCAGTACTCAGGGTGCTGGGTGCTTAGTACTCAGGGTGCTCAGTGCTCAGTACACAGGGTGCTGGGTGCTCAGTGCTCGGGGTGCTGGGTGCTCAGTGCTCAGTACTCAGGGTGTTGGGTGCTCAGTGCTCAGGGTGCTGGGTGCTCAGTACTCAGCGTGCTGGGTGCTCAGTACTCAGGGTGCTGGGTGCTCAGTGCTCAGGGTGCTGGGTGCTCAGTGCTCAGGGTGCTGGGTGCTCAGTGCTCAGGTGCTGGGTGCTAAGTACTCAGGGTGCTGGGTGCTCAGTACTCAGGGTGCTGGGTGCTCAGCACTCAGGGTGCTCAGTACTCGGGGTGCTGGGTGCTCAGTGCTCGGGGTGCTGGATGCTCAGTGCTCAGGGTGATCTGTGCTCAGTACTCAGGGTGCTGGGTGCTCAGTGCTCGGGGTGCTGGGTGCTCAGTACTCAGGGTGCTCAGTACTCGGGGTGCTGGGTGCTCAGTGCTCGGGGTGCTGGATGCTCAGTGCTCAGGGTGATCTGTGCTCAGTACTCAGGATGCTGGGTGCTCAGTACTCAGGGTGCTGGGTGCTCAGTACTCAGGTTGCTGGGTGCTCAGTCCTCAGGGTGCTCAGTGCTCAGGGTGCTGGGTGCTCAGTGCTCGGGGTGCTCGGTGCTCAGTGCTCAGGGTGCTCGGTGCTTAGTACTCAGGGTGCTCGGTGCTCGGGGTGCTGGGTGCTCAGTGCTCGGGGTGCTGGGTGCTCAGTGCTCAGGGTGTTGGGTGCTCAGTACTCAGGGTGCTCATTGCTCAGGGTGCTGGGTGCTCAGTACTCAGGGTGCTGGGTGCTCAGTACTCAGGGTGCTCAGTGCTCAGTACTCAGGTTGCTCGGTGCTCAGTATTCAGGGTGCTCAGTGCTCAGTGTTCTGGGTGCTCAATACTCAGGGTGCTCAGTGCTCAGGGTGCTGGGTGCTCAGTGCTCGGGGTGCTGGGTACTCAGTGCTCAGTGCTCGGGGTGCTGGGTGCTCAGTCCTCAGTACACAGGGTGCTGGGTGCTCAGTGCTCGGGGTGCTGGATGCTCAGTACTCAGGGTCCTGGGTGCTCAGTGCTCAGGGTGCTGGGTGCTCAGTACTCAGGGTGCTGGGTGCTCAGTGCTCAGGGTGTTGGGTGCTCAGTACTCAGGGTGCTCATTGCTCAGGGTGCTGGGTGCTCAGTACTCAGGGTGCTGGGTGCTCAGTACTCAGGGTGCTCAGTGCTCAGTACTCAGGGTGCTCAGTGCTCAGTACTCAGGGTGCTCAGTGCTCAGGGTGCTGGGTGCTCAGTGCTCGGGGTGCTGGGTGCTCAGTGCACAGGGTGCTGTGTGCTCAGTACTCAGGGTGCTCAGTACTCAGGGTGCTGGGTGCTCAGTGCTCAGGGTGCTGGGTGCTCAGTGCTCAGGGTGCTGGGTGCTCAGTGCTCAGGGTGCTCGGTGCTCAGTGCTCAGGTTGCTGGGTGCTCAGTACTCAGGGTGCTGGGTGCTCAGTACTCAGGGTGCTCAGTGCTCAGTACTCAGGGTGCTCAGTGCTCAGTACTCAGGGTGCTCAGTGCTCAAGGTGCTGGGTGCTCAGTGCTCCGGGTGCTGGGTACTCAGTCCTCAGGGTGCTGGGTGCTCAGTGCTCATGGTACTCGGTGCTCAGTGCTCAGGGTGCTGGGTGCTCAGTACTCAGGGTGCTGGGTGCTCAGTGCTCGGGGTGCTGGGTGCTCAGTACTCAGGGTGCTGGGTGCTCAGTGCTCAGGGTGCTGGGTGCTCAGTGCTCAGGGTGCTCGGTGCTTAGTACTCATGGTGCTCGGTGCTCGGGGTGCTGGGTGCTCAGTGCTCGGTGTGCTGGGTGCTCAGTGCTCGGGGTGCTGGTTGCTGAGTGCTCAGTGTGCTGGGTGCTCAGTGCTCGGGGTGCTGGGTGCTCAGTGCTCGGGGTCCTGGGTGCTCAGTACTCGGGTTGCTCGGTGCTCAGTACTCAGGGTGCTGGGTGCTCAGTGCTCAGGGTGCTGGGTGCTCATTACTCAGGGTGCTCGGTGCTCAGTACTCAGGGTGCTGGGTGTTCAGTGCTCGGGGTGCTGGGTGCTCATTAATCAGGGTGCTGGGTGCTCAGTACGCTGGGTGCTCAGTACTCAGGGTGCTGGGTGCTCAGTACTCAGGGTGCTCGGTGCTCAGTACTCAGGGTGCTGGGTGCTCAGTGCTCGGGGTGCTGGGTGCTCATTAATCAGGGTGCTGGGTGCTCATTACTCAGGGTGCTCAGTGCTTGGGGTGCTGGGTGCTCAGTACTCAGGGTGCTCAGTGCTTGGGGTGCAGGGTGCTCAGTACTCAGGGTGCTGGTTCCTCAGTGCTCATTGTGCTGGGTGCTGAGTACTCAGGGTGCTGGGTGCTCAGTGCTCGGGGTGCTGGGTGCTCAGTGCTCGGGGTGCTGGGTGCTCAGTGCTCAGGGTTCTGGGTGCTCAGTACTCGGGGTGCTGGGTGCTCAGTGCTCGCGGTGCTCGGTGCTCAGTGCTCGGGGTGCTGGGTGCTCAGTACTCGGGGTGTTCAGTGCTCAGTACTCAGGGTGCTGGGTGCTCAGTGCTCAGGGTGCTGGGTGCTCAGTGCTCGGGGTGCTGGGTGCTCGGTGCTCAGGTTTCTGGGTGCTCAGGACTCGGGGTGCTGGGTGCTCAGTACTCAGGGAGCTGGGTGCTCATTGCTCGGGGTGCTGGGTGCTCAGTGCTACGGGTGCTGGGTGCTCAGTGCTCGGTGTGCTGGGTGCTCAGTGCTCTGGGCGCTGGGTGCTCAGTGCTCGGGGTGCTCGGTGCTCAGTACTCAGGGTGCTGGGTGCTCAGTGCTCAGGGTGCTCGGTGCTCAGTACTCAGGGTGCGGGGTGCTCAGTGCTCGGTGTGCTCGGTGCTCAGTACGTTGGGTGCTCAGTACTCAGGGTGCTGGGTGCTCAGTGCTCAGGGTGATCGGTGCTCTGTACTCAGGGTGCTCAGTACTCAGGGTGCTGGGTGCTCAGGGCTCGGGGTGCTGGGAGCTCAGTACTCAGGGTGCTGGGTGCTCAGTGCTCGGGGTGCTGGGTGCTGAGTGCTCAGGGTGCTGGGTGCTCTGTACTCGGGGTGCTCGGTGCTCAGTACTCAGGGTGCTGGGTGCTCAGTACTCAGGGTGCTGGGTGCTCAGTAATCAGGGTGCTCAGTGCTCGGGGAGCTCGGTGCTCAGTACTCAGGGTGCTGGGTGCTCAGTACTCAGTGCTCGGGGTCCTGGGTGCTCAGCGCTCTGGGTGCTTAGTGCACAGTACTCAGGGTGCTGGGTGCTCAGTATTCAGGGTGCTCAGTGCTCGGGGTGCTGGGTGCTCAGTACACAGGGTGCTGGGTGCTCAGTGCTCAGCGTGCTGTGTGCTATGTACTCAGGGTGCTCAGTTCTCAGTACTCAGGGTGCTGGGTGCTCATTCTCGGGTGCTGGGTGCTCAGTGCTCAGGGTGCTGGGTGCTAAGTGCTCAGGGTGCTGGGTCCTCAGTACTCGGGGTGCTCGGTGCTCAGTACTCGGGGTGCTGGGTGCTCAGTACTCAGGGTGCTGGGTGCTCAGTACTCAGGGTGCTCGGTGCTCAGTACTCAGGGTGCTGGGTGCTCAGTGCTCAGGTGCTGGGTGCTAAGTACTCAGGGTGCTGGGTGCTCAGTACTCAGGGTGCTGGGTGCTCAGCACTCAGGGTGCTCAGTACTCAGGGTGCTGGGTGCTCAGTGCTCGGGGTGCTGGGTGCTCAGTACTCAGGGTGCTCAGTACTCGGGGTGCTGGGTGCTCAGTGCTCGGGGTGCTGGATGCTCAGTGCTCAGGGTGATCTGTGCTCAGTACTCAGGATGCTGGGTGCTCAGTACTCAGGGTGCTGGGTGCTCAGTACTCAGGGTGCTCGGTGCTCAGTACTCAGGGTGCTCAGTGCTCAGTGCTCTGGGTGCTCAGTACTCAGGGTGCTCAGTGCTCAGGGTGCTGGGTGCTCAGTGCTCGGGGTGCTGGGTACTCAGTGCTCAGTGCTCGGGGTGCTGGGTGCTCAGTCCTCAGTACACAGATTGCTGGGTGCTCAGTGCTCGGGGTGCTGGATGCTCAATACTCAGGGTCCTGGGTGCTCAGTGCTCAGGGAGCTGGGTGCTCAGTACTCAGGGTGCTGGGTGCTCAGTACTCAGGGTGCTCGGTGCTGAGTACTCAGGGTGCTGGGTGCTCAGTACTCCGGGTGCTGGGTGCTCAGTGCTCGGGGTGCTCGGTGCTCAGTGCTCAGGGTGCTGGGTGCTCAGTACTCAGGGTGCTCATTGCTCAGGGTGCTGGGTGCTCAGTACTCAGGTTGCTGGGTGCTCAGTACTCAGGGTGCTCAGTGCTCAGGGTGCTGGGTGCTCAGTGCTCGGGGTGCTGGGTGCTCAGTGCACAGGGTGCTGTGTGCTCAGTACTCAGGGTGCTCAGTACTCAGGGTGCTGGGTGCTCAGTGCTCAGGGTGCTCGGTGCTCAGTACTCAGGGTGCTGGGTGCTCAGTGCTCGGTGTGCTCGGTGCTCAGTACGTTGGGTGCTCAGTACTCAGGGTGCTGGGTGCTCAGTGCTCAGGGTGATCGGTGCTCAGTACTCAGGGTGCTCAGTACTCAGGGTGCTGGGTGCTCAGGGCTCGGGGTGCTGGGAGCTCAGTACTCAGGGTGCTGGGTGCTCAGTGCTCGGGGTGCTGGGTGCTGAGTGCTCAGGGTGCTGGGTGCTCTGTACTCGGGGTGCTGGGTGCTCAGTACTCAGGGTGCTGGGTGCTCAGTACTCAGGGTGCTGGGTGCTCAGTAATCAGGGTGCTCAGTGCTCGGGGAGCTCGGTGCTCAGTACTCAGGGTGCTGGGTGCTCAGTACTCAGTGCTCGGGGTCCTGGGTGCTCAGCGCTCTGGGTGCTTAGTGCACAGTACTCAGGGTGCTGGGTGCTCAGTATTCAGGGTGCTCAGTTCTCAGTGTGCTGGGTGCTCAGTACACAGGGTGCTGGGTGCTCAGTACTCAGGGTGCTGGGTGCTCATTCTCGGGGTGCTGGGTGCTCAGTGCTCGGGGTGCTGGGTGCTCAGTACTCGGGGTGCTGGGTGCTCAGTGCTCAGCGTGCTGTGTGCTATGTACTCAGGGTGCTCGGTTCTCAGTACTCAGGGTGCTGGGTGCTCATTCTCGGGTGCTGGGTGCTCAGTGCTCAGGGTGCTGGGTGCTAAGTGCTCAGGGTGCTGGGTCCTCAGTACTCGGGGTGCTGGGTGCTCAGTACTCAGGGTGCTGGGTGCTCAGTACTCAGGGTGCTCAGTGCTCAGTACTCAGGGTGCTGGGTGCTCAGTGATCAGGTGCTGGGTGCTAAGTACTCAGGGTGCTGGGTGCTCAGTACTCAGGGTGCTGGGTGCTCAGCACTCAGGGTGCTCAGTACTCAGGGTGCTGGGTGCTCAGTGCTCGGGGTGCTGGGTGCTCAGTACTCAGGATGCTCAGTACTCGGGGTGCTGGGTGCTCAGTGCTCGGGGTGCTGGATGCTCAGTGCTCAGGGTGATCTGTGCTCAGTACTCAGGATGCTGGGTGCTCAGTACTCAGGGTGCTGGGTGCTCAGTCCTCAGGGTGCTCAGTGCTCAGGGTGCTGGGTGCTCAGTGCTCGGGGTGCTCAGTGCTCAGTACTCAGGGTGCTGAGTGCTCAGTACTCAGGGTGGTGGGTGCTCAGTACTCAGGGTGCTGGGTGCTCAGTGCTCGGGGTGTTGGGTGCTCCGTGCTCGGGGTGCTCATTGCTCAGTACTCAGGGTTCTGGGTGCTCAGTACTCAGGGTGCTGGGTGCTCAGTGCTCGGTGTGCTGGGTGCTCAGTACTCAGGGTGCTGGGTGCTCAGTGCTCGGGGTGCTCGGTGCTCAGTACTCAAGGTGCTGGGTGCTCAGTGCTCGGGGTGCTGGGTGCTCAGTGCTCAGGGTGCTGGGTGCTCAGTACTCGGGGTGCTCTGTGCTCAGTACTCAGGGTACTGGGTGCTCAGGGTCCTCGGTGCTCAGTACTCAGGGTGCTCAGTACTCAGCTTGCTTTGTGCTCAGTGCTCAGAGTGCTGGGTGCACAGTACTCAGGGTGCTCGGTGCTCAGTACTCAGGGTGCTCAGTGCTCAGTGCTCTGGGTGCTCAGTACTCAGGGTGCTCAGTGCTCAGGGTGCTGGGTGCTCAGTGCTCGGGGTGCTGGGTACTCAGTGCTCAGTGCTCGGGGTGCTGGGTGCTCAGTCCTCAGTACACAGGGTGCTGGGTGCTCAGTGCTCGGGGTGCTGGATGCTCAATACTCAGGGTCCTGGGTGCTCAGTGCTCAGGGTGCTGGGTGCTCAGTACTCAGCGTGCTGGGTGCTCAGTGCTCAGGGTGCTGGGTGCTCAGTACTAAGGGTGCTGGGTCCTCAGTGCTCAGGGTGCTGGGTGGTCAGTGCTCGGGGTGCTCAGTACTCAGGGTGCTGTGTGTTCAGTGCTCAGGGTACTGGGTGCTCAGTACTCAGGGTGCTCGGTGCTGAGTACTCAGGGTGCTGGGTGCTCAGTACTCCGGGTGCTGGGTGCTCAGTGCTCGGGGTGCTCGGTGCTCAGTGCTCAGGGTGCTGGGTGCTCAGTACTCAGGTTGCTGGGTGCTCAGTACTCAGGTTGCTCAGTGCTCAGTACTCAGGGTGCTCAGTGCTCAGTACTCAGGGTGCTCAGTGCTCAGGGTGCTGGGTGCTCAGTGCTCGGGGTACTGGGTGCTCAGTGCACAGGGTGCTGTGTGCTCAGTACTCAGGGTGCTCAGTACTCAGGGTGCTGGGTACTCAGTGCTCAGGGTGCTAGGTGCTCAGTGCTCAGGGTGCTGGGTGCTCAGTGCTCAGGGTGCTCGGTGCTCAGTGCTCAGGTTGCTGGGTGCTCAGTACTCAGGGTGCTGGGTGCTCAGTACTAAGGGTGCTCAGTGCTCAGTACTCAGGGTGCTCCGTGCTCAGTACTCAGGGTGCTCAGTGCTCAAGGTGCTGGGTGTTCAGTGCTCGGGTGCTGGGTACTCAGTCCTCAGGGTGCTGGGTGCTCAGTGCTCACGGTACTCGGTGCTCAGTGCTCAGGGTGCTGGGTGCTCAGTACTCAGGTTGCTGGGTGCTCAGTGCTCGGGGTGCTGGGTGCTCAGTACTCAGGGTGCTGGGTGCTCAGTGCTCAGGGTGCTGGGTGCTCAGTGCTCAGGGTGCTCGGTGCTTAGTACTCATGGTGCTCGGTGCTCGGGGTGCTGGGTGCTCAGTGCTCGGTGTGCTGGGTGCTCAGTGCTCGGGGTGCTGGGTGCTGAGTGCTCAGTGTGCTGGGTGCTCAGTGCTCGGGGTGCTGGGTGCTCAGTGCTCGGGGTGCTGGGTGCTCAGTACTCAGGGTGCTCGGTGCTCAGTACTCAGGGTGCTGGGTGCTCAGTGCTCAGGGTGCTGGGTGCTCAGTACTCAGGGTGCTCGGTGATCAGTACTCAGGGTGCTGGGTGTTCAGTGCTCGGGGTGCTGGGTGCTCATTAATCAGGGTGCTGGGTGCTCAGTACGCTGGGTGCTCAGTACTCAGGGTGCTGGGTGCTCAGAACTCAGGGTGCTCGGTGCTCAGTACTCAGCGTGCTGGGTGCTCAGTGCTCGGGGTGCTGGGTGCTCATTAATCAGGGTGCTGGGTGCTCAGTACTCAGGTGCTCAGTGCTTGGGGTGCTGGGTGCTCAGTACTCAGGGTGCTCAGTGCTTGGGGTGCAGGGTGCTCAGTACTCAGGGTGCTGGTTGCTCAGTGCTCAGGGTGCTGGGCGCTGAGTACTCAGGGTGCTGGGTGCTCAGTGCTCGGGGTGCTGGGTGCTCAGTGCTCGGGGTGCTGGTTGCTCAGTGCTCAGGGTTCTGGGTGCTCAGTACTCAGGGTGCTGGGTGCTCAGTGCTCGCGGTGCTCGGTGCTCAGTGCTCGGGGTGCTGGGTGCTCAGTGCTCAGGGTGCTGGGTGCTCAGTACTCGGGGTGCTCGGTGCTAAGTACTCAGGGTACTGGGTGCTCAGGGTCCTCGGTGCTCAGTACTCAGGGTGCTCAGTACTCAGCTTGCTTTGTGCTCAGTGCTCAGAGTGCTGGGTGCTCAGTACTCAGGGTGCTCAGTGCTCAGGGTGCTGGGTGCTCAGTGCTCGGGGTGCTGGGTACTCAGTGCTCGGTGCTCAGGGTGCTGGGTGCTCAGTCCTCAGTACACAGGGTGCTGGGGGCTCAGTGCTCGGGGTGCTGGATGCTCAGTACTCAGGGTCCTGGGTGCTCAGTGCTCAGGGTGCTGGGTGCTCAGTACTCAGGGTGCTGGGTGCTCAGTGCTCAGGGTGCTGGGTGCTCAGTACTCAGGGTGCTGGGTCCTCAGTGCTCAGGGCTGCTGGGTGGTCAGTGCTCGGGGTGCTCAGTACTCAGGGTGCTGTGTGTTCAGTGCTCAGGGTACTGGGTGCTCAGTACTCAGGGTGCTCGGTGCTGAGTACTCAGGGTGCTGGGTGCTCAGTACTCCGGGTGCTGGGTGCTCAGTGCTCGGGGTGCTCGGTGCTCAGTGCTCAGGGTGCTGGGTGCTCAGTACTCAGGGTGCTCATTTCTCAGGGTGCTGGGTGCTCAGTACTCAGGTTGCTGGGTGCTCAGTACTCAGGGTGCTCAGTGCTCAGTACTCAGGGTGCTCAGTGCTCAGTACTCAGGGTGCTCAGTGCTCAGGGTGCTGGGAGCTCAGTGCTCGGGGTGCTGGGTGCTCAGTGCACAGGGTGCTGTGTGCTCAGTACTCAGGGTGCTCAGTACTCAGGGTGCTGGGTGCTCAGTGCTCAGGGTGCTGGGTGCTGAGTACTCAGGGTGCTGGGTGCTCAGTGCTCGGGGTGCTGGGTGCTCAGTGCTCGGGGTGCTGGGTGCTCAGTGCTCAGGGTTCTGGGTGCTCAGTACTCGGGGTGCTGGGTGCTCAGTACTCGGGGTGTTCAGTGCTCAGTACTCAGGGTGCTGGGTGCTCAGTGCTCAGGGTGCTGGGTGCTCAGTGCTCGGGGTGCTGGGTGCTCGGTGCTCAGTTTTCTGGGTGCTCAGGACTCGGGGTGCTGTGTGCTCAGTACTCAGGGTGCTGGGTGCTCATTGCTCGGGGTGCTGGGTGCTCAGTGCTACGGGTGCTGGGTGCTCAGTGCTCAGTGTGCTGGGTGCTCAGTGCTCTGGGCGCTGGGTGCTCAGTGCTCGGGGTGCTCGGTGCTCAGTACTCAGGGTGCTGGGTGCTCAGTGCTCAGGGTGCTCGGTGCTCAGTACTCAGGGTGCTGGGTGCTCAGTGCTCTGTGTGCTCGGTGCTCAGTAGGTTGGGTGCTCAGTACTCAGGGTGCTGGGTGCTCAGTGCTCAGGGTGATCGGTGCTCAGTACTCAGGGTGCTCTGTACTCAGGGTGCTGGGTGCTCAGTACTCAGGGTGCTGGGTGCTCAGTGCTCGGGGTGCTGGGTCCTGAGTGCTCAGGGTGCTGGGTGCTCTGTACTCGGGGTGCTCGGTGCTCAGTACTCAGGGTGCTGGGTGCTCAGTAATCAGGGTGCTGGGTGCTCAGTAATCAGGGTGCTCAGTGCTCGGGGAGCTCGGTGCTCAGTACTCAGGGTGCTGGGTGCTCAGTACTCAGTGCTCGGGGTCCTGGGTGCTCAGCGCTCTGGGTGCTTAGTGCACAGTACTCAGGGTGCTGGGTGCTCAGTATTCAGGGTGCTCAGTGCTCGGGGTGCTGGGTGCTCAGTACACAGGGTGCTGGGTGCTCAGTACTCAGGGTGCTGGGTGCTCATTCTCGGGGTGCTGGGTGCTCAGTGCTCGGGGTGATGGGTGCTCAGTACTCGGGGTGCTGGGTGCTCAGTGCTCAGCGTGCTGTGTGCTATGTACTCAGGGTGCTCGGTTCTCAGTACTCAGGGTGCTGGGTGCTCATTCTCGGGTGCTGGGTGCTCAGTGCTCAGGGTGCTGGGTGCTAAGTGCTCAGGGTCCTCGGTGCTCAGTACTCAGGGTGCTCAGTACTCAGCGTGCTTTGTGCTCAGTGCTCAGGGTGTTGGGTGCTCAGTACTCAGGGTGCTGGGTGCTCAGTACTCACGGTGCTGGGTGCTCAGTACTCGGGGTGCTGGGTGCTCATTACTCAGGGTGCTGGGTGCTCAGTGCTCGGGGTGCTCGCTGCTCAGTACTCTTGGTGCTGGGTGCTCAGTACTCAGGGTGCTGGGTGCTCAGTGCTCGGGGTGCTCGGTGCACAGTGCTCAGGATGCTTGGTGCTCAGTACTTTTGGTGCTGGGTGCTCAGTACTCAGGGTGCTGGGTGCTCAGTGCTCGGGGTGCTCGGTTCTCAGTACTCAGGGTGCTGGGTGCTCAGTACTCAGGGTGCTGGGTGCTCAGTACTCAGGGTGCTGGGTGCTCAGGACTCAGGGTGCTGGGTGCTCAGTACTCAGGGTGCTGGGTGCTCAGTGCTCAGGGTGCTGTGTGCTCAGTACTCAGGGTGCTGGGTGCTCAGTGCTCAGGGTGCTGGGTGCTCAGTGCTCGGGGTGCTCGGTGCTCAGTTCTCAGGGTGCTGGGTGCTCAGCACTCAGGGTGCTCGGTGCTCAGTACTCAGGGTGCTGGGTGCTCAGTGCTCAGGTGCTGGGTGCTAAGTACTCAGGGTGCTGGGTGCTCAGTACTCAGGGTGCTGGGTGCTCAGCACTCAGGGTGCTCAGTACTCAGGGTGCTGGGTGCTCAGTGCTCGGGGTGCTGGGTGCTCAGTACTCAGGGTGCTCAGTACTCGGGGTGCTGGGTGCTCAGTGCTCGGGGTGCTGGATGCTCAGTGCTCAGGGTTATCTGTGCTCAGTACTCAGGATGCTGGGTGCTCAGTACTCAGTGTGCTGGGTGCTCAGTGCTCGGGGTGCTCGCTGCTCAGTACTCTTGGTGCTGGGTGCTCAGTCCTCAGGGTGCTCAGTGCTCGGGGTCCTGGGTGCTCAGCGCTCTGGGTGCTTAGTGCACAGTACTCAGGGTGCTGTGTGCTCAGTATTCAGGGTGCTCAGTGCTCGGGGTGCTGGGTGCTCAGTACACAGGGTGCTGGGTGCTCAGTACTCAGGGTGCTGGGTGCTCATTCTCGGGGTGCTGGGTGCTCAGTGCTCGGGTGCTGGGTGCTCAGTACTCGGGGTGCTGGGTGCTCAGTGCTCAGCGTGCTGTGTGCTATGAACTCAGGGTGCTCAGTTCTCAGTACTCAGGGTGCTGGGTGCTCATTCTCGGGTGCTGGGTGCTCAGTGCTCAGGGTGCTGGGTGCTAAGTGCTCAGGGTGCTGGGTCCTCAGTACTCGGGGTGCTCGGTGCTCAGTACTCGGGGTGCTGGGTGCTCAGTACTCAGGGTGCTGGGTGCTCAGTACTCAGGGTGCTGGGTGCTCAGTACTCAGGGTGCTCGGTGCTCAGTACTCAGGGTGCTGGGTGCTAAGTGCTCAGGTGCTGGGTGCTAAGTACTCAGGGTGCTGGGTGCTCAGCACTCAGGGTGCTCAGTACTCAGGGTGCTGGGTGCTCAGTGCTCGGGGTGCTGGGTGCTCAGTACTCAGGGTGCTCAGTACTCGGGGTGCTGGGTGCTCAGTGCTCGGGGTGCTGGATGCTCAGTGCTCAGGGTGATCTGTGCTCAGTACTCAGGATGCTGGGTGCTCAGTACTCAGGGTGCTGGGTGCTCAGTACTCAGGGTGCTCGGTGCTCAGTACTCAGGGTGCTCAGTGCTCAGTGCTCTGGGTGCTCAGTACTCAGGGTGCTCAGTGCTCAGGGTGCTGGGTGCTCAGTGCTCGGGGTGCTGGGTACTCAGTGCTCAGTGCTCGGGGTGCTGGGTGCTCAGTCCTCAGTACACAGATTGCTGGGTGCTCAGTGCTCGGGGTGCTGGATGCTCAGTACTCAGGGTCCTGGGTGCTCAGTGCTCAGGGAGCTGGGTGCTCAGTACTCAGGGTGCTGGGTGCTCAGTACTCAGGGTGCTCGGTGCTGAGTACTCAGGGTGCTGGGTGCTTAGTACTCCGGGTGCTGGGTGCTCAGTGCTCGGGGTGCTCGGTGCTCAGTGCTCAGGGTGCTGGGTGCTCAGTACTCAGGGTGCTCATTGCTCAGGGTGCTGGGTGCTCAGTACTCAGGTTGCTGGGTGCTCAGTACTCAGGGTGCTCAGTGCTCAGTACTCAGGGTGCTCAGTGCTCAGTACTCAGGGTGCTCAGTGCTCAGGGTGCTGGGTGCTCAGTGCTCGGGGTGCTGGGTGCTCAGTGCACAGGGTGCTGTGTGCTCAGTACTCAGGGTGCTCAGTACTCAGGGTGCTGGGTGCTCAGTGCTCAGGGTGCTCGGTGCTCAGTACTCAGGGTGCTGGGTGCTCAGTGCTCGGTGTGCTCGGTGCTCAGTACGTTGGGTGCTCAGTACTCAGGGTGCTGGGTGCTCAGTGCTCAGGGTGATCGGTGCTCAGTACTCAGGGTGCTCAGTACTCAGGGTGCTGGGTGCTCAGGGCTCGGGGTGCTGGGAGCTCAGTACTCAGGGTGCTGGGTGCTCAGTGCTCAGGGTGCTGGGTGCTCTGTACTCGGGGTGCTGGGTGCTCAGTACTCAGGGTGCTGGGTGCTCAGTACTCAGGGTGCTGGGTGCTCAGTAATCAGGGTGCTCAGTGCTCGGGGAGCTCGGTGCTCAGTACTCAGGGTGCTGGGTGCTCAGTACTCAGTGCTCGGGGTCCTGGGTGCTCAGCGCTCTGGGTGCTTAGTGCACAGTACTCAGGGTGCTGGGTGCTCAGTATTCAGGGTGCTGGGTGCTCAGTACTCAGGGTGCTGGGTGCTCAGTGCTCGGTGTGCTCGGTGCTCAGTACGTTGGGTGCTCAGTACTCAGGGTGCTGGGTGCTCAGTGCTCAGGGTGATCGGTGCTCAGTACTCAGGGTGCTGGGTGCTCATTCTCGGGGTGCTGGGTGCTCAGTGCTCGGGGTGCTGGGTGCTCAGTACTCGGGGTGCTGGGTGCTCAGTGCTCAGCGTGCTGTGTGCTATGTACTCAGGGTGCTCGGTTCTCAGTACTCAGGGTGCTGGGTGCTCATTCTCGGGTGCTGGGTGCTCAGTGCTCAGGGTGCTGGGTGCTAAGTGCTCAGGGTGCTGGGTCCTCAGTACTCGGGGTGCTGGGTGCTCAGTACTCAGGGTGCTGGGTGCTCAGTACTCAGGGTGCTCGGTGCTCAGTACTCAGGGTGCTGGGTGCTCAGTGATCAGGTGCTGGGTGCTAAGTACTCAGGGTGCTGGGTGCTCAGTACTCAGGGTGCTGGGTGCTCAGCACTCAGGGTGCTCAGTACTCAGGGTGCTGGGTGCTCAGTGCTCGGGGTGCTGGGTGCTCAGTACTCAGGATGCTCAGTACTCGGGGTGCTGGGTGCTCAGTGCTCGGGGTGCTGGATGCTCAGTGCTCAGGGTGATCTGTGCTCAGTACTCAGGATGCTGGGTGCTCAGTACTCAGGGTGCTGGGTGCTCAGTCCTCAGGGTGCTCAGTGCTCAGGGTGCTGGGTGCTCAGTGCTCGGGGTGCTCAGTGCTCAGTACTCAGGGTGCTGAGTGCTCAGTACTCAGGGTGCTGGGTGCTCAGTACTCAGGGTGCTGGGTGCTCAGTGCTCGGGGTGTTGGGTGCTCCGTGCTCGGGGTGCTCAGTGCTCAGTACTCAGGGTTCTGGGTGCTCAGTACTCAGGGTGCTGGGTGCTCAGTGCTCGGGGTGCTGGGTGCTCAGTACTCAGGGTGCTGGGTGCTCAGTGCTCGGGGTGCTCGGTGCTCAGTACTCAAGGTGCTGGGTGCTCAGTGCTCGGGGTGCTGGGTGCTCAGTGCTCAGGGTGCTGGGTGCTCAGTACTCGGGGTGCTCGGTGCTCAGTACTCAGGGTACTGGGTGATCAGGGTCCTCGGTGCTCAGTACTCAGGGTGCTCAGTACTCAGCTTGCTTTGTGCTCAGTGCTCAGAGTGCTGGGTGCACAGTACTCAGGGTGCTCGGTGCTCAGTACTCAGGGTGCTCAGTGCTCAGTGCTCTGGGTGCTCAGTACTCAGGGTGCTCAGTGCTCAGGGTGCTGGGTGCTCAGTGCTCGGGGTGCTGGGTACTCAGTGCTCAGTGCTCGGGGTGCTGGGTGCTCAGTCCTCAGTACACAGGGTGCTGGGTGCTCAGTGCTCGGGGTGCTGGATGCTCAATACTCAGGGTCCTGGGTGCTCAGTGCTCAGGGTGCTGGGTGCTCAGTACTCAGGGTGCTGGGTGCTCAGTGCTCAGGGTGCTGGGTGCTCAGTACTAAGGGTGCTGGGTCCTCAGTGCTCAGGGTGCTGGGTGGTCAGTGCTCGGGGTGCTCAGTACTCAGGGTGCTGTGTGTTCAGTGCTCAGGGTACTGGGTGCTCAGTACTCAGGGTGCTCGGTGCTGAGTACTCAGGGTGCTGGGTGCTCAGTACTCCGGGTGCTGGGTGCTCAGTGCTCGGGGTGCTCGGTGCTCAGTGCTCAGGGTGCTGGGTGCTCAGTACTCAGGTTGCTGGGTGCTCAGTACTCAGGGTGCTCAGTGCTCAGTACTCAGGGTGCTCAGTGCTCAGTACTCAGGGTGCTCAGTGCTCAGGGTGCTGGGTGCTCAGTGCTCGGGGTACTGGGTGCTCAGTGCACAGGGTGCTGTGTGCTCAGTACTCAGGGTGCTCAGTACTCAGGGTGCTGGGTACTCAGTGCTCAGGGTGCTGGGTGCTCAGTGCTCAGGGTGCTGGGTGCTCAGTGCTCAGGGTGCTCGGTGCTCAGTGCTCAGGTTGCTGGGTGCTCAGTACTCAGGGTGCTGGGTGCTCAGTACTAAGGGTGCTCAGTGCTCAGTACTCAGGGTGCTCCGTGCTCAGTACTCAGGGTGCTCAGTGCTCAAGGTGCTGGGTGTTCAGTGCTCGGGTGCTGGGTACTCAGTCCTCAGGGTGCTGGGTGCTCAGTGCTCACGGTACTCGGTGCTCAGTGCTCAGGGTGCTGGGTGCTCAGTACTCAGGTTGCTGGGTGCTCAGTGCTCGGGGTGCTGGGTGCTCAGTACTCAGGGTGCTGGGTGCTCAGTGCTCAGGGTGCTGGGTGCTCAGTGCTCAGGGTGCTCGGTGCTTAGTACTCATGGTGCTCGGTGCTCGGGGTGCTGGGTGCTCAGTGCTCGGTGTGCTGGGTGCTCAGTGCTCGGGGTGCTGGGTGCTGAGTGCTCAGTGTGCTGGGTGCTCAGTGCTCGGGGTGCTGGGTGCTCAGTGCTCGGGGTGCTGGGTGCTCAGTACTCAGGGTGCTCGGTGCTCAGTACTCAGGGTGCTGGGTGCTCAGTGCTCAGGGTGCTGGGTGCTCAGTACTCAGGGTGCTCGGTGCTCAGTACTCAGGGTGCTGGGTGTTCAGTGCTCAGGGTGCTGGGTGCTCATTAATCAGGGTGCTGGGTGCTCAGTACGCTGGGTGCTCAGTACTCAGGGTGCTGGGTGCTCAGTACTCAGGGTCCTCGGTGCTCAGTACTCAGGGTGCTGGGTGCTCAGTGCTCGGGGTGCTGGGTGCTCATTAATCAGGGTGCTGGGTGCTCAGTACTCAGGGTGCTCAGTGCTTGGAGTGCTGGGTGCTCAGTACTCAGGGTGCTCAGTGCTTGGGGTGCAGGGTGCTCAGTACTCAGGGTGCAGGTTGCTCAGTGCTCAGGGTGCTGGGCGCTGAGTACTCAGGGTGCTGGGTGCTCAGTGCTCGGGGTGCTGGGTGCTCAGTGCTCGGGGTGCTGGTTGCTCAGTGCTCAGGGTTCTGGGTGCTCAGTACTCAGGGTGCTGGGTGCTCAGTGCTCGCGGTGCTCGGTGCTCAGTGCTCGGGGTGCTGGGTGCTCAGTGCTCAGGGTGCTGGGTGCTCAGTACTCGGGGTGCTCGGTGCTAAGTACTCAGGGTACTGGGTGCTCAGGGTCCTCGGTGCTCAGTACTCAGGGTGCTCAGTACTCAGCTTGCTTTGTGCTCAGTGCTCAGAGTGCTGGGTGCTCAGTACTCAGGGTGCTCGGTGCACAGTACTCAGGGTGCTCAGTGCTCAGTGCTCTGGGTGCTCAGTACTCAGGGTGCTCAGTGCTCAGGGTGCTGGGTGCTCAGTGCTCGGGGTGCTGGGTACTCAGTGCTCGGTGCTCGGGGTGCTGGGTGCTCAGTCCTCAGTACACAGGGTGCTGGGGGCTCAGTGCTCGGGGTGCTGGATGCTCAGTACTCAGGGTCCTGGGTGCTCAGTGCTCAGGGTGCTGGGTGCTCAGTACTCAGGGTGCTGGGTGCTCAGTGCTCAGGGTGCTGGGTGCTCAGTACTCAGGGTGCTGGGTCCTCAGTGCTCAGGGCTGCTGGGTGGTCAGTGCTCGGGGTGCTCAGTACTCAGGGTGCTGTGTGTTCAGTGCTCAGGGTACTGGGTGATCAGTACTCAGGGTGCTCGGTGCTGAGTACTCAGGGTGCTGGGTGCTCAGTACTCCGGGTGCTGGGTGCTCAGTGCTCGGGGTGCTCGGTGCTCAGTGCTCAGGGTGCTGGGTGCTCAGTACTCAGGGTGCTCATTGCTCAGGGTGCTGGGTGCTCAGTACTCAGGGTGCTGGGTGCTCAGTGCTCAGGGTGCTCGGTGCTCAGTACGTTGGGTGCTCAGTACTCAGGGTGCTTGGTGCTCAGTACTCGGGGTGCTGGGTGCTCAGTACTCAGGTTGCTGGGTGCTCAGTACTCAGGGTGCTCAGTGCTCAGTACTCAGGGTGCTCAGTGCTCAGTACTCAGGGTGCTCAGTGCTCTGGGTGCTGGGAGCTCAGTGCTCGGGGTGCTGGGTGCTCAGTGCACAGGGTGCTGTGTGCTCAGTACTCAGGGTGCTCAGTACTCAGGGTGCTGGGTGCTCAGTGCTCAGGGTGCTGGGTGCTGAGTACTCAGGGTGCTGGGTGCTCAGTGCTCGGGGTGCTGGGTGCTCAGTGCTCGGGGTGCTGGGTGCTCAGTGCTCAGGGTTCTGGGTGCTCAGTACTCGGGGTGCTGGGTGCTCAGTACTCGGGGTGTTCAGTGCTCAGTACTCAGGGTGCTGGGTGCTCAGTGCTCAGGGTGCTGGGTGCTCAGTGCTCGGGGTGCTGGGTGCTCGGTGCTCAGGTTTCTGGGTGCTCAGGACTCGGGGTGCTGTGTGCTCAGTACTCAGGGTGCTGGGTGCTCATTGCTCGGGGTGCTGGGTGCTCAGTGCTACGGGTGCTGGGTGCTCAGTGCTCAGTGTGCTGGGTGCTCAGTGCTCTGGGCGCTGGGTGCTCAGTGCTCGGGGTGCTCGGTGCTCAGTACTCAGGGTGCTGGGTGCTCAGTGCTCAGGGTGCTCGGTGCTCAGTACTCAGGGTGCTGGGTGCTCAGTGCTCTGTGTGCTCGGTGCTCAGTACGTTGGGTGCTCAGTACTCAGGGTGCTGGGTGCTCAGTGCTCAGGGTGATCGGTGCTCAGTACTCAGGGTGCTCAGTACTCAGGGTGCTGGGTGCTCAGTACGCAGGGTGCTGGGTGCTCAGTGCTCGGGGTGCTGGGTCCTGAGTGCTCAGGGTGCTGGGTGCTCTGTACTCAGGGTGCTCGGTGCTCAGTACTCAGGGTGCTGGGTGCTCAGTAATCAGGGTGCTGGGTGCTCAGTAATCAGGGTGCTCAGTGCTCGGGGAGCTCGGTGCTCAGTACTCAGGGTGCTGGGTGCTCAGTACTCAGTGCTCGGGGTCCTGGGTGCTCAGCGCTCTGGGTGCTTAGTGCACAGTACTCAGGGTGCTGGGTGCTCAGTATTCAGGGTGCTCAGTGCTCGGGGTGCTGGGTGCTCAGTACACAGGGTGCTGGGTGCTCAGTACTCAGGGTGCTGGGTGCTCATTCTCGGGGTGCTGGGTGCTCAGTGCTCGGGGTGATGGGTGCTCAGTACTCGGGGTGCTGGGTGCTCAGTGCTCAGCGTGCTGTGTGCTATGTACACAGGGTGCTCGGTTCTCAGTACTCAGGGTGCTGGGTGCTCATTCTCGGGTGCTGGGTGCTCAGTGCTCAGGGTGCTGGGTGCTAAGTGCTCAGGGTCCTCGGTGCTCAGTACTCAGGGTGCTCAGTACTCAGCGTGCTTTGTGCTCAGTGCTCAGGGTGCTGGGTGCTCAGTACTCAGGGTGCTGGGTGCTCAGTACTCACGGTGCTGGGTGCTCAGTACTCGGGGTGCTGGGTGCTCATTACTCAGGGTGCTGGGTGCTCAGTGCTCGGGGTGCTCGCTGCTCAGTACTCTTGCTGCTGGGTGCTCAGTACTCAGGGTGCTGGGTGCTCAGTGCTCGGGGTGCTCGGTGCACAGTGCTCAGGATGCTTGGTGCTCAGTACTTTTGGTGCTGGGTGCTCAGTACTCAGGGTGCTGGGTGCTCAGTGCTCGGGGTGCTCGGTTCTCAGTACTCAGGGTGCTGGGTGCTCAGTACTCAGGGTGCTGGGTGCTCAGTACTCAGGGTGCTGGGTGCTCAGGACTCAGGGTGCTGGGTGCTCAGTACTCAGGGTGCTGGGTGCTCAGTGCTCAGGGTGCTGTGTGCTCAGTACTCAGGGTGCTGGGTGCTCAGTGCTCAGGGTGCTGGGTGCTCAGTGCTCGGGGTGCTCGGTGCTCAGTTCTCAGGGTGCTGGGTGCTCAGCACTCAGGGTGCTCGGTGCTCAGTACTCAGGGTGCTGGGTGCTCAGTGCTCAGGTGCTGGGTGCTAAGTACTCAGGGTGCTGGGTGCTCAGTACTCAGGGTGCTGGGTGCTCAGCACTCAGGGTGCTCAGTACTCAGGGTGCTGGGTGCTCAGTGCTCGGGGTGCTGGGTGCTCAGTACTCAGGGTGCTCAGTACTCGGGGTGCTGGGTGCTCAGTGCTCGGGGTGCTGGATGCTCAGTGCTCAGGGTTATCTGTGCTCAGTACTCAGGATGCTGGGTGCTCAGTACTCAGGGTGCTGGGTGCTCAGTGCTCGGGGTGCTCGCTGCTCAGTACTCTTGGTGCTGGGTGCTCAGTCCTCAGGGTGCTCAGTGCTCAGGGTGCTGGGTGCTCAGTGCTCGGGGTGCTCGGTGCTCAGTACTCAGGGTGCTGAGTGCTCAGTACTCAGGGTGCTGGGTGCTCAGTATTCAGGGTGCTGGGTGCTCAGTTCACGGGGTGTTAGGTGCTCCGTGCTCAGGCTGCTCAGTGCTCAGTACTCAGGGTCCTCGGTGCTCAGTACTCAGGGTGCTGGGTGCTCAGTGCTCGGGGTGCTGGGTGCTCAGTACTCAGGGAGCTGGGTGCTCAGTGCTCGGGGTGCTCGGTGCTCAGTACTCAAGGTGCTGGGTGCTCAGTGCTCGGGGTGCTGGATGCTCAGTGCTCAGGCTGCTGGGTGCTCAGTACTCGGGGTGCTCGGTGCTCAGTACTCAGGGTACTGGGTGCTCAGGGTCCTCGGTGCTCAGTACTCAGGGTGCTCAGTACTCAGCTTGCATTGTGCTCAGTGCTCAGAGTGCTGGGTGCTCAGTACTCAGGGTGCTCGGTGCTCAGTACTCAGTGTGCTCAGTGCTCAGTGCTCTGGGTGCTCAGTACTCAGGGTGCTCAGTGCTCAGGGTGCTGGGTGCTCAGTGCTCAGAACTCCGGGTGCTGGGTGCTCAGTCTTCAGTACTCAGGGTGCTGGGTGCTCAGTGCTCGGGGTGCTGGATGCTCAGTACTCAGGGTCCTGGGTGCTCAGTGCTCAGGGTGCTGGGTGCTCAGTACTCAGGGTGCTGGGTGCTCAGTGCTCAGTGTGCTGGGTGCTCAGTACTCAGGGTGATGGGCCCTCAGTGCTCAGGGTGCTGGGTGGTCAGTGCTCGGGGTGCTCAGTACTCAGGGTGCTGTGTCTTCAGTGCTCAGGGTACTGGGTGCTCAGTACTCAGGGTGCTCGGTGCTGAGTACTCAGGGTGCTCGGTGCTCAGTACTCCGGGTGCTGGGTGCTCAGTACTCAGGGTGCTCATTGCTCAGTGTGCTGGGTGCTCAGTACTCAGGGTGCTGGGTGCTCAGTACTCAGGGTGCTCAGTGCTCATTACTCAGGGTGCTCAGTGCTCAGTACTCAGGGTGCTCAGTGCTCAGGGTGCTGGGTGCTCAGTGCTCGGGGTGCTGGGTGCTCAGTGCACAGGGTGCTGTGTGCTCAGTACTCAGGGTGCTCAGTACTCAGGGTGCTGGGTGCTCAGTGCTCAGGGTGCTGGGTGCTCAGTGCTCAGGGTGCTGGGTGCTCAGTGCTCAGGGTGCTCGGTGCTCAGTGCTCAGGTTGCTGGGTGCTCAGTACTCAGGGTGCTGGGTGCTCAGTACTCAGGGTGCTCAGTGCTCAGTACTCAGGGTGCTCAGTGCTCAGTACTCAGGGTGCTCAGTGCTCAGGGTGCTGGGTGCTCAGTGCTCGGGGTGCTGGGTACTCAGTCCTCAGGGTGCTGGGTGCTCAGTGCTCAGGGTACTCGGTGCTCAGTGCTCAGGGTGCTGGGTGCTCAGTACTCAGTGTGCTGGGTGCTCAGTGCTCGGGGTGCTGGGTGCTCAGTACTCAGGGTGCTGGGTGCTCAATGCTCAGGGTGCTGGGTGCTCAGTGCTCAGGGTGCTCGGTGCTTAGTACTCATGGTGCTCGGTGCTTGGGGTTGCTGGGTGCTCAGTGCTTGGTGTGCTGGGTGCTCAGTGCTCGGGGTGCTGGGTGTTGAGTGCTCGGTGTGCTGGGTGCTCAGTGCTCGGGGTGCTGGGTGCTCAGTGCTCGGGGTGCTGGGTGCTCAGTACTCGGGGTGCTCGGTGCTCAGTACTCAGGGTGCTGGGTGCTCAGTGCTCTGGGTGCTGGGTGCTCAGTACTCAGGGTGCTCGGTGCTCAGTACTCAGGGTGCTGGGTGTTCAGTGCTCGGGGTGCTGGGTGCTCAATTATCAGGGTGCTGGGTGCTCAGTACGCTGGGTGCTCAGTACTCAGGGTGCTGGGTGCTCAGTACTCAGGGTGCTCGGTGCTCAGTACTCAGGGTGCTGGGTGCTCAGTGCTCGGGGTGCTGGGTGCTCATTAATCAGGGTGCTGGTTGCTCAGTACTCAGTGTGCTCAGTGCTTGGGGTGCTGGGTGCTCAGTACTCAAAGTGCTCAATGCTTGGGGTGCAGGGTGCTCAGTACTCAGGGTGCTGGTTGCTCAGTGCTCAGGGTGCTGGGTGCTGAGTACTCAGGGTGCTGGGTGCTCAGTGCTCAGGGTGCTGGGTGCTCAGTGCTCGGGGTGCTGGGTGCTCAGTGCTCCGGGTGCTGGGTGCTCAGTGCTCGGGGAGCTGGGTGCTCAGTGCTCAGTGTTCTGGGTGCTCAGTGCTCGGGGTGCTGGGTGCTCAGTGCTCGCGGTGCTCGGTGCTCACTGCTCGGGGTGCTGGGTGCTCAGTACTCGGGGTGTTCAGTGCTCAGTACTCAGGGTGCTGGGTGCTCAGTGCTCAGGGTGCTGGGTGGTCAGTGCTCGGGGTGCTGGGTGTTCGGTGCTCAGGTTTCTGGGTGCACAGGACTCGTGGTGCTGGGTGCTCAGTACTCAGGGTGCTGGGTGCTCATTGCTCGGGGTGCTGGGTTCTCAGTGCTACGGGTGCTGGGTGCTCAGTGCTCGGTGTGCTGGGTGCTCAGTGCTCTGGGCGCTGGGTGCTCAGTGCTCGGGGTGCTCGGTGCTCAGTACTCAGGGTGCTGGGTGCTCAGTGCTCAGGGTGCTCGGTGCTCAGTACTCAGGGTGCTGGGTGCTCAGTGCTCGGTGTGCTCGGTGCTCAGTACGTTGGGTGCTCAGTACTCAGGGTGCTGGGTGCTCAGTGGTCGGGGTGGTCGGTGCTCAGTACTCGGGGTGCTGGGTGCTCCGTACTCGGGGTGCTGGGTGCTCAGTGCTCAGGGTGATCTGTTCTCAGAACTCAGGGTGCTGGGTGCTCAGTGCTCGGGGTGCTGGGTGCTCAGTACTCGGGGTGCTCAGTACTCAGGGTGCTGGGTGCTCAGTACTTAGGGTGCTGGGTGCTCAGTGCTCAGGGTGCTCGGTGCTCTGTACGTTGGGTGCTCAGTACTCAGGGTGCTGGGTGCTCAGTGCTCAGGGTGCTGGGTGCTCAGTACTCAGGGTGCTGGGTGCTCAGTGCTCAGTACTCAGGTTGCTCAGTGCTCAGTGCTCGGGGTGCTGGGTGCTCAGTACTCAGGGTGCTGGGTGCTCAGTACTCAGGGTGCTGGGTGCTCAGTACTCAGGGTGCTGGGTGCTCAGTGCTCAGTACTCAGCGTGCTGGGTGCTCAGTGCTCGGGGTGCTGGGTCCTCAGTGCTCAGGGTGCTGGGTGCTCAGTACTCAGGGTGCTGGGTGCTCAGTGCTCGGGGTGCTGGGTCCTCAGTGCTCAGGGTGCTCAATGCTCAGTGCTCGGGGTGCTGGGTGCTCAGTGCTCGGGGTGCTGGGTGCTCAGTGCTCAGGGTGCTGGTTGCTCAGTACTCAGTGTGCTCAGTGCTCAGGGTGCTGGGTGCTCAGAACTCAGGGTGCTGGGTGCTCAGTACTCAGGGTGCTTGGTGCTCAGTACTCAGGGTGCTTGGTGCTCAGTACTCAGGGTGCTGGGTGCTCAGTGCTCAGGGTGCTCGGTGCTCAGTACTCATGGTGCTGGGTGCTCATTCTCGGGGTGCTGGGTGCTCAGTACTCAGGTTGCTCAGTACTCTGGGTGCACAGGGCTCAGTACTCATGGTGCTGAGTGCTCAGTACTCAGGGTGCTCGGTGCTCAGTTCTCAGGGTGCTCGGTGCTCAGTGTTTGGGGTGCTGGGTTCTCAGTACTCAGGGTGCTGGGTGCTCAGTGCTCAGGGTGCTGGGTGCTCAGTACTCAGTGCTCAGGATGCTGGATGCTCATTGCTCAGGGTGCTGGGTGCTCAGTGCTCAGGGTGCTCAGTGCTCAGTGCTCAGTACTCAGGGTGCTGGGTGCTCAGTACTCAGGGTGCTGGGTGCTCAATGCTCGGGGTACCCGGTGCTCAGTGCTCGGGGTGCTCGGTGCTCAGTACTCAGGGTGCTGAGTGCTCATTGCTCAGGGTGCTGGGTGCTCAGTGCTCAGGGTGCTGGGTGCTCAGTTCTCGGGGAGCTCGGTGCTCAGTACTCAGGGTGCTGGGTGCTCAGTACTCAGGGTGCTCAGTACTCAGTACTCAGGGTGCTGGGTGCTCAGTGCTTGGGGTGCTGGGTGCTCAGTGCTCAGTACTCAGGGTGTTGGGTGCTCAGTGCTCAGGGTGCTGGGTGCTCAGTACTCAGCGTGCTGGGTGCTCAGTACTCAGGGTGCTGGGTGCTCAGTACTCAGTATGCTGGGTGCTCAGTGCTCGGGGTACCCGGTGCTCAGTGCTCGGGGTGCTCGGTGCTCAGTACTCAGGGTGCTGAGTGCTCATTGCTCAGGGTGCTGGGTGCTCAGTGCTCAGGGTGCTAGGTGCTCAGTGCTCAGCGTGCTTGATGCTCAGTACTCAGGGTGCTGGGTGCTCAGTGCTCAGGGTGCTGGGTGCTCAGTGCTCAAAGTGCTGTGTGCTCAGTACTCACCGTGCTGGGTGCTCAGTACTCAGGGTGCTGGGTGCTCAGTACTCGGGGTGCTGGGTGCTCAGTGCTCAGGGTGCTGGGTGCTCAGTGCTCAGCGTGCTTGATGCTCAGTACTCAGGGTGCTGGGTGCTCAGTGCTTGGGGTGCTGGGTGCTCAGTACTCAGGGTGCTGGGTGCTCAGTGCTCAGGGTTCTGGGTGCTCAGTGCTCAGGGTGCTGGGAGCTCAGTACTCAGTGCTCAGTTTGCTGGGTGCTCAGTGCTCGGGCTGCAGGGTGCTCAGTGCTCAGGGTGCTGGGTGCTCAGTACTCAGGGTGCTGGGTGCACAGTGCTAGGGGTGCTGGGTGCTCAGTGCTCGGGGTCTGGGTGCTCAGTATTCAGGGTGCTGCGTGCTCAGTACTCAGGGTGCTGGGTGCTCAGTGCTCAGTGTGCTGGGTGCTCAGTTCTCTGGGTGCTGGGTGCTCAGTTCTCAGGGTGCTGGGTGCTCAGTGCTCTGGGTGCTGGGTGCTCAGTGATCGGGGTGGTGGGTGCTGAGTGCTCAGGGTGCTGGGTGCTCAGTGCTCGGGGTGCTCGGTGCTCAGTGCTCAGGGTCCTGGGTGCTCAGGGCTCGGGGTGCTGGGTGCTCAGTGCTCAGTACTCAGGGTGTTGGGTGCTCAGTGCTCAGGGTGCTGGGTGCTCAGTACTCAGCGTGGTGGGTGCTCAGTACTCAGGGTGCTGGGTGCTCAGTGCTCAGGGTGCTGGGTGCTCAGTGCTCAGGGTGCTGGGTGCTCAGTGCTCGGGGAGCTCGGTTCTCAGTACTCAGGGTGCTGGGTGCTCAGTACTCAGTGCTCGGGGTCCTGGGTGCTCGGTGCTCAGGGTGCTGGGTGCTCAGTACTCAGGGTGCTGGGTGCTCATTCTTGGGGTGCTGGGTGCTCAGTGCTCGGGGTGCTTTGTGCTCAGTGCTCGGGGTGCTGGGGGCTCAGTACTCAGGGTGCTCAGTTCTCAGTACTCAGGGTGCTGGGTGCTCAGTGCTCAGGGTGCTGGGTGCTCATTGCTCAGGGTGCTGGGTGCTCAGTGCTTGGGGAGCTCGGTGCTCAGTACTCAGGGTGCTGGGTGCTCAGTACTCAGTGCTCGGGGTGCTGGGTGCTCAGTGCTCGGGGTGCTCGGAGCTCAGTACTCAGGGTGCTGGGTGCTCAGTGCTCAGGGTGTTGGGTGCTCAGTGCTCCGGATGCTCAGTGCTCGGGGTGCTCGGAGCTCAGTACTCAGGGTGCTGGGTGCTCAGTGCTCAGTACTCAGGGTGCTGAGTGCTCAGTGCTCAGGGTGCTGTGTGCTCAGTGCTCAGGGTGCTGGGTGCTCAGTGCTCAGGGTGCTGGGTACTCAGTGCTCAGGGTGCTGGGTGCTCAGTACTCAGGGTGCTGGGTGCTCAGTACTCAGGGTGCTGGGTGCTCAGTGCTCGGGGTGCTATGTGCCCAGTGCTCACGGTGCTGGGTGCTCAGTGCTCGGGGTGCTCCGTGCTCAGTACTCAGGGTGCTGGGTGCTCAGTGCTCGAGGTGCTCAGTACTCAGGGTGCTGGGTGCTCAGTACTCAGGGTGCTGGGTGCTCAGTGCTCGGGGTGCTATGTGCTCAGTGCTCGCGGTGCTGGGTGCTCAGTGCTCTGGGTGCTCGGTGCTCAGTACTCAGGGTGCTGGGTGCTCAGTACTCAGGGTGCTCATTGCTCAGGATGCTGGGTGCTCAGTACTCAGGGTGCTGGGTGCTCAGTACTCAGGGTGCTGGGTGCTCAGTGCTCGGGGTGCTGGGTGCTCAGTACTCAGGGTGCTGGGGGCTCAGTACTCAGGGTGCTGGGTGCTCAGTACTCAGGTTGCTCGGTTCTCAGTACTCAGTGTGCTGGGTGCTCATTCTCGGCGTGCTGGGTGCTCATTGCTCGGGGTGCTGGGTGCTCAGTGCTACGGGTGCTGGGTGCTCAGTGCTCGGTGTGCTGGGTGCTCAGTGCTCTGGGCGCTGGGTGCTCAGTGCTCGGGGTGCTCGGTGCTCAGTACTCAGGGTGCTGGGTGCTCAGTGCTCAGGGTGATCGGTGCTCAGTACTCAGGGTGCTCAGTACTCAGGGTGCTGCATGCTCAGGGATCGGGGTGCTGGGAGTTCAGTACTCAGGGTGCTGGGTGCTCAGTGCTCGGGGTGCTGGGTGCTGAGTGCTCAGGGTGCTGGGTGCTCTGTACTCGGGGTACTCGGTGCTCAGTACTCAGGGTGCTGGGTGCTCAGTACTCAGGGTGCTGGGTGCTCAGTACTCAGGGTGCTCGCTGCTCAGTACGCAGGGTGCTGTGTGCTCAGTGCTTAGGGTGCTGGGTGCTCAGTACTCAGGGTGCTGGGTACTCAGTGCTCAGGGTGATCGGTGCTCAGTCCTCAGGGTGCTCAGTACTCAGGGTGCTGGGTGCTCAGTGCTCAGGTTGCTCAGTACTAAGGGTGCTGAGTGCTCAGTACTCAGGGTGCTGGGTGCTCAGTGCTCGGGTGCTGGGTGCTCAGTACTCAGGGTGCTGGGTGCTCAGTGCTCAGGGTGCTGGGTACTCAGTACTCAGGGTGCTGGGTGCTCAGTACTCAGGGTGCTCAGTGCTCGGGGAGCTCGGTGCTCAGTACTCAGGGTGCTGGGTGCTCAGTAGTCAGTGCTCGGGGTCCTGGGTGCTCAGCGCTCTGGGTGCTTAGTGCACAGTACTCAGGGTGCTGGCTGCTCAGTATTCAGGGTTCTCAGTGCTCGGGGTGCTGGGTGCTCAGTACTCAGGGTGCTGGGTGCTCATTCTCGGGGTGCTGGGTGCTCAGTGCTCAGGATGCTCGGTGCTCAGTACTTTTGGTGCTGGGTGCTCAGTACTCGGGGTGCTGGGTGCTCATTACTCAATGTGCTGGGTGCTCAGTGCTCGGGGTGCTCGCTGCTCAGTACTCTTGGTGCTGGGTGCTCAGTACTCAGGGTGCTGGGTGCTCAGTGCTCGGGGTTCTCGGTGCTCAGTGCTCAGGATGCTCGGTGCTCAGTACTTTGGTGCTGGGTGCTCAGTACTCAGGGTGCTGGGAGCTCAGTGCCTGGGGTGCTCGGTGCTCAGTACTCAGGGTGCTGGGTGCTCAGGGCTCAGGATGCTGGGTGCTCAGTACTCAGGGTGCTCAGTACTCAGGACTCAGGGTGCTGGGTGCTCAGTGCTCAGGGTGCTGGGTGCTCAGTGCTCTGGGTGCTGGGTGCTCAGTACTCGGGGTGCTCGGTGCTCAGTACTCAGGGTGCTTGGTGCTCAGTACTCAGGGTGCTGGGTGCTCAGTACTCAGGGTGCTGGGTGCTCAGTACTCAGGGTGCTGGGTGCTCAGTACTCAGGCTGCTGGGTGCTCAGTGCTCAGGGTGCTGTGTGCTCAGTACTCAGGGTGCTATATGCTCAGTACTCAGGGTGCTGGGTGCTCAGTGCTCAGGGTGCTGGGTGCTCAGTGCTCGGGGTGCTCGGTGCTCAGTAGTCAGGGTGCTGGGTGCTCAGTGCTCGGGGTGCTGGGTGCTCAGTTCTCAGGGTGCTGGGTGCTCAGTACTCGGGGTGCTCGGTGCTCAGTACTCAGGGTGCTGGGTGCTCAGTACTCAGGGTGCTCGGTGCTCAGTACTCAGGGTGCTGGGTGCTCAGTGCTCATTTGCTGGGTGCTAAGTTCTCAGGGTGCTGGGTGCTCAGGGCTAGGGGTGCTGGGTGCTCAGTACTCAGGGTGCTCAGTACTCAGGGTGCTGTGTGCTCAGTGCTCAGTGCTCAGGATGCTGGATGCTCATTGCTCAGGGTGCTGGGTGCTCAGTCCTCAGGGTGCTCAGTGCTCAGTCAGGGTGCTCGGTGCTCTGTACTAAGGGTGCTCAGTGCTCAGTACTCAGGTTGCTCAGTGCTCAGTGCTCGGTGTGCTGGGTGCTCAGTACTCAGGGTGCTGGGTGCTCAGTACTCAGGGTGCTGGGTGCTCAGTGCTCAGTACTCAGCGTGCTGCGTGCTCAGTGCTCGGGGTGCTGGGTCCTCAGTGCTCAGGGTGCTGGGTGCTCAGTACTCAGGGTGCTGGGTGCTCAGTGCTCGGGGTGCTGGGTCCTCAGTGCTCAGGGTGCTCAATGCTCAGTGCTCGGGGTGCTGGGTGCTCAGTGCTCGGGGTGCTGGGTGCTCAGTGCTCAGGGTGCTGGTTGCTCAGTACTCAGTGTGCTCAGTACTCAGGGTGCTGGGTGCTCAGAACTCAGGGTGCTGGGTGCTCAGTACTCAGGGTGCTGGGTGCTCAGTACTCAGGGTGCTTGGTGCTCAGTACTCAGGGTGCTGGGTGCTCAGTGCTCAGGGTGCTCGGTGCTCAGTACTCATGGTGCTGGGTGCTCATTCTCGGGGTGCTGGGTGCTCAGTACTCAGGTTGCTCAGTACTCTGGGTGCACGGGGCTCAGTACTCATGGTGCTGAGTGCTCAGTACTCAGGGTGCTCGGTGCTCAGTTCTCAGGGTGCTCGGTGCTCAGTGTTTGGGGTGCTGGGTGCTCAGTACTCAGGGTGCTGGGTGCTCAGTGCTCAGGGTGCTGGGTGCTCAGTACTCAGTGCTCAGGATGCTGGATGCTCATTGCTCAGGGTGCTGGGTGCTCAGTGCTCAGGGTGCTCAGTGCTCAGTGCTCAGTACTCAGGGTGCTGGGTTCTCAGTACTCAGGGTGCTGGGTGCTCAATGCTCGGGGTACCCGGTGCTCAGTGCTCGGGGTGCTCGGTGCTCAGTACTCAGGGTGCTGAGTGCTCAGTGCTCAGGGTGCTGGGTGCTCAGTGCTCAGGGTGCTGGGTGCTCAGTGCTCGGGGAGCTCGGTGCTCAGTACTCAGGGTGCTGGGTGCTCAGTACTCAGGGTGCTCAGTACTCAGTACTCAGGGTGCTGGGTGCTTAGTGCTTGGGGTGCTGGGTGCTCAGTGCTCAGTACTCAGGGTGTTGGGTGCTCAGTGCTCAGGGTGCTGGGTGCTCAGTACTCAGCGTGCTGGGTGCTCAGTACTCAGGGTGCTGGGTGCTCAGTACTCAGTGTGCTGGGTGCTCAGTGCTCGGGGTACCCGGTGCTCAGTGCTCGGGGTGCTCGGTGCTCAGTACTCAGGGTGCTGAGTGCTCATTGCTCAGGGTGCTGGGTGCTCAGTGCTCAGGGTGCTAGGTGCTCAGTGCTCAGCGTGCTTGATGCTCAGTACTCAGGGTGCTGGGTGCTCAGTGCTCAGGGTGCTGGGTGCTCAGTGCCCAAAGTGCTGGGTGCTCAGTACTCAGGGTGCTGGGTGCTCAGTACTCAGGGTGCTGGGTGCTCAGTACTCGGGGTGCTGGGTGCTCAGTGCTCAGGGTGCTGGGTGCTCAGTGCTCAGCGTGCTTGATGCTCAGTACTCAGGGTGCTGGGTGCTCAGTGCTTGGGGTGCTAGGTGCTCAGTACTCAGGGTGCTGGGTGCTCAGTGCTCAGGGTTCTGGGTGCTCAGTGCTCAGGGTGCTGGGAGCTCAGTACTCAGTGCTCAGTTTGCTGGGTGCTCAGTGCTCGGGCTGCAGGGTGCTCAGGGCTCAAAGTGCTGGGTGCTCAGTACTCAGGGTGCTGGGTGCACAGTGCTAGGGGTGCTGGGTGCTCAGTGCTCGGGGTCTGGGTGCTCAGTACTCAGGGTGCTGGGTGCTCAGTACTCAGGGTGCTGGGTGCTCAGTGCTCAGTGTGCTGGGTGCTCAGTTCTCTGGGTGCTGGGTGCTCAGTTCTCAGGGTGCTGGGTGCTCAGTGCTCTGGGTGCTGGGTGCTCAGTGCTCGGGGTGCTGGGTGCTCAGTACTCGGGGTGCTCAGTACTCAGGGTGCTGGGTGCTCAGTACTCAGTGTGCTGGGTCCTCAGTGGTCGGGGTGGTCGGTGCTCAGTACTCGGGGTGCTGGGTGCTCATTACTCGGGGTGCTGGGTGCTCAGTGCTCAGGGAGATCTGTTCTCAGTACTCAGGGTGCTGGGTGCTCAGTGCTCGGGGTGCTGGGTGCTCAGTACTCGGGGTGCTCAGTACTCAGGGTGCTGGGTGCTCAGTACTCAGGGTGCTGGGTGCTCAGTGCTCAGGGTGCTCGGTGCTCTGTACGTTGGGTGCTCAGTACTCAGGGTGCTGGGTGCTCAGTGCTCAGGGTGCTGGGTGCTCAGTACTCAGGGTGCTCAGTACTCAGTACTCAGTACTCAGGTTGCTCAGTGCTCAGTGCTCGGGGTGCTGGGTGCTCAGTACTCAGGGTGCTGGGTGCTCAGTACTCAGGGTGCTGGGTGCTCAGTGCTCAGTACTCAGCGTGCTGGGTGCTCAGTGCTCGGGGTGCTGGGTCCTCAGTGCTCAGGGTGCTGGGTGCTCAGTACTCAGGGTGCTGGGTGCTCAGTGCTCGGGGTGCTGGGTCCTCAGTGCTCAGGGTGCTCAAATGCTCAGTGCTCGGGGTGCTGGGTGCTCAGTGCTCGGGGTGCTGGGTGCTCAGTGCTCAGGGTGCTGGTTGCTCAGTACTCAGTGTGCTCAGTGCTCAGGGTGCTGGGTGCTCAGAACTCAGGGTGCTGGGTGCTCAGTACTCAGGGTGCTGGGTGCTCAGTACTCAGGGTGCTTGGTGCTCAGTACTCAGGGTGCTGGGTGCTCAGTGCTCAGGGTGCTCGGTGCTCAGTACTCATGGTGCTGGGTGCTCATTCTCGGGGTGCTGGGTGCTCAGTACTCAGGTTGCTCAGTACTCTGGGTGCACGGGGCTCAGTACTCATGGTGCTGAGTGCTCAGTACTCAGGGTGCTCGGTGCCCAGTTCTCAGGGTGCTCGGTGCTCAGTGTTTGGGGTGCTGGGTTCTCAGTACTCAGGGTGCTGGGTGCTCAGTGCTCAGGGTGCTGGGTGCTCAGTACTCAGTGCTCAGGATGCTGGATGCTCATTGCTCAGGGTGCTGGGTGCTCAGTGCTCAGGGTGCTCAGTGCTCAGTGCTCAGTACTCAGGGTGCTGGGTGCTCAGTACTCAGGGTGATGGGTGCTCAATGCTCGGGGTACCCGGTGCTCAGTGCTCGGGGTGCTCGGTGCTCAGTACTCAGGGTGCTGAGTGCTCAGTGCTCAGGGTGCTGGGTGCTCAGTGCTCAGGGTGCTGGGTGCTCAGTTCTCGGGGAGCTCGGTGCTCAGTACTCAGGGTGCTGGGTGCTCAGTACTCAGGGTGCTCAGTACTCAGTACTCAGGGTGCTGGGTGCTCAGTGCTTGGGGTGCTGGGTGCTCAGTGCTCAGTACTCAGGGTGTTGGGTGCTCAGTGCTCAGGGTGCTGGGTGCTCAGTACTCAGCGTGCTGGGTGCTCAGTACTCAGGGTGCTGGGTGCTCAGTACTCAGTATGCTGGGTGCTCAGTGCTCGGGGTACCCGGTGCTCAGTGCTCGGGGTGCTCGGTGCTCAGTACTCAGGGTGATGAGTGCTCATTGCTCAGGGTGCTGGGTGCTCAGTGCTCAGGGTGCTAGGTGCTCAGTGCTCAGCGTGCTTGATGCTCAGTACTCAGGGTGCTGGGTGCTCAGTGCTCAGGGTGCTGGGTGCTCAGTGCTCAAAGTGCTGGGTGCTCAGTACTCAGGGTGCTGGGTGCTCAGTACTCAGGGTGCTGGGGTGCTCAGTACTCGGGGTGCTGGGTGCTCAGTGCTCAGGGTGCTGGGTGCTCAGTGCTCAGCGTGCTTGATGCTCAGTACTCAGGGTGCTGGGTGCTCAGTGCTTGGGGTGCTGGGTGCTCAGTACTCAGGGTGCTGGGTGCTCAGTGCTCAGGGTTCTGGGTGCTCAGTGCTCAGGGTGCTGGGAGCTCAGTACTCAGTGCTCAGTTTGCTGGGTGCTCAGTGCTCGGGCTGCAGGGTGCTCAGTGCTCAGGGTGCTGGGTGCTCAGTACTCAGGGTGCTGGGTGCACAGTGCTAGGGTGCTGGGTGCTCAGTGCTCGGGGTATGGGTGCTCAGTATTCAGGGTGCTGGGTGCTCAGTACTCAGGGTGCTGGGTGCTCAGTGCTCAGTGTGCTGGGTGCTCAGTTCTCTGGGTGCTGGGTGCTCAGTTCTCAGGGTGCTGGGTGCTCAGTGCTCTGGGTGCTGGGTGCTCAGTGATCGGGGTGGTGGGTGCTGAGTGCTCAGGGTGCTGGGTGCTCAGTGCTCGGGGTGCTCGGTGCTCAGTGCTCAGGGTCCTGGGTGCTCAGGGCTCGGGGTGCTGGGTGCTCAGTGCTCAGTACTCAGGGGTGTTGGGTGCTCAGTGCTCAGGGTGCTGGGTGCTCAGTACTCAGCGTGGTGGGTGCTCAGTACTCAGGGTGCTGGGTGCTCAGTGCTCAGGGTGCTGGGTGCTCAGTGCTCAGGGTGCTGGGTGCTCAGTGCTCGGGGAGCTCGGTTCTCAGTACTCAGGGTGCTGGGTGCTCAGTACTCAGTGCTCGGGGTCCTGGGTGCTCGGTGCTCAGGGTGCTGGGTGCTCAGTACTCAGGGTGCTGGGTGCTCATTCTCGGGGTGCTGGGTGCTCAGTGCTCGGGGTGCTTTGTGCTCAGTGCTCGGGGTGCTGGGGGCTCAGTACTCAGGGTGCTCGGTTCTCAGTACTCAGGGTGCTGGGTGCTCAGTGCTCAGGGTGCTGGGTGCTCAGTGCTCAGGGTGCTGGGTGCTCAGTGCTCGGGGAGCTCGGTGCTCAGTACTCAGGGTGCTGGGTGCTCAGTACTCAGTGCTCGGGGTGCTGGGTGCTCAGTGCTCGGGGTGCTGGGTGGTCAGTGCTCAGTGCTCAGGGTGCTGGGTGCTCAGTGCTCAGTGCTCAGGGTGCTGGTTGTTCAGTACTCAGGGTGCTGGGTGCTCAGTACTCAGGGTGATCTGTTCTCAGTACTCAGGGTGCTGGGTGCTCAGTGCTCGGGGTGCTGGGTGCTCAGTACTCGGGGTGCTCAGTACTCAGGGTGCTGGGTGCTCAGTACTCAGGGTGCTGGGTGCTCAGTGGTCGGGGTGGTCGGTGCTCAGTACTCGGGGTGCTGGGTGCTCAGTACTCGGGGTGCTGGGGTGCTCAGTGCTCAAGGGTGATCTGTTCTCAGTACTCAGGGTGCTGGGTGCTCAGTGCTCGGGGTGCTGGGTGCTCAGTACTCGGGGTGCTCAGTACTCAGGGTGCTGGGTGCTCAGTACTCAGGGTGCTGGGTGCTCAGTGGTCGGGGTGGTCGCTGCTCAGTACTCGGGGTGCTGGGTGCTCAGTACTCGGGGTGCTGGGTGCTCAGTGCTCAGGGTGCTGGGTGCTCAGTGCTCGGGGTGCTGGGTGCTCAGTGCTCAGGGTGCTGGCTGCTCAGTGCTCAGGGTGCTGGGTGCTCAATACTCAGGGTGCTAGGTGCTCAGTACTCAGGGTGCTCAGTGCTCAGTACTCAGCGTGCTGGGTGCTCAGTGCTCAGGGTCCTCGGTGCTCAGTACTCAGGGTGCTCAGTGCTCAGTACTCAGCGTGCTTTGTGCTCAGTGCTCAATGTGCTGGGTGCTCAGTACTCAGGGTTGCTGGGTGCTCATTACTCAGGGTGCTGGGTGCTCAGTACTCAGGGTGCTGGTTGCTCAGTGCTCGGGGTGCTCGGTGATCAGTACTCAGGGTGCTGGGTGCTCAGTGCTCAGGGTGCTGGTTACTCAGTACTCAGGGTGCTGGGGTGCTCAGTGCTCAGGGTGCTTGGTGCTCAGTGCTCACGGTGCTGGGTGCTCAGTGCTCAGGGTGCTGGGTGCTCAGTCCTCAGGGTGCTGGGTGCTCAGTACTCAGGGGAGGGGGGGGTGGGTGGTTTGGTGCTCAGTACTCAGGGTGCTCAGTGCTCAGTACTCAGGGTGCTGGTTGCTCAGTGCTCGGGGTGCTCGGTGCTCAGTACTCAGGGTGGTTGGTGCTCAGTACTCAGGGTGCTGGGTGCTCAGTACTCAGGGTGCTGGGTTTTCATTATTGGGGTGCTGGGTGCTCAGTACTCAGGGTGCTGGGTGCTCAGTGCTCAGGGTGCTGGGTGCTCAGTACTCAGGGTGCTGGGGTGCTCAGTACTCAGGGTGCTCGGTGCTCAGTACTCAGGGTGCTGGGTGCTCAGTGTCCAGGGTGCTGGGTACTCAGTACTCAGGGTGCTGGGTGCTCAGTACTCAGGGTGCTGGGTGCTCAGTGCTCAGGGTGCTGGGTGCTCAGTGCTCAGGGTGCTGGGTGCTCAGTACTCAGGGTGCTGGGTGCTCAGTGCTCAGGGTGATCGGTGCTCAGTACTCAGGGTGCTGGGTGCTCAGTGCTCAGGGTGCTGGGTGCTCAGTGCTCAGGGTGCTGGGTGCTCAGTACTCAGGGTGCTGGTTGCTCAGTGCTCGGGGGTGCTGGGTGCTCAGTGCTCAGGGTGATCGGTGCTCAGTACTCAGGGTGCTGGGTGCTCAGTGCTCAGGGTGCTGGTGCTCAGTCCTCAGGGTGCTCAGTGCTCAGGGTGCTGGGTGCTCAGTGCTCGGGGTGCTGGGTGCTCAGTTCTCGGGGAGCTCGGTGCTCAGTACTC
>NW_024543448.1:0-130727 GCF_018167655.1 Microtus oregoni
ACCCTGAGCACTGAGCACCCTGAGTACTGAGCACCGAGCACCCTGACCACAGAGCACCCTGCACGCTGAGTACTGAGCACTGAGCACCCTGAGCACTGAGCACCCAGCACCCTGAGTACTGAGCACCGAGCACCCTGAGTACTGAGCACCCAGCACTCTAAGCACTGAGCACCCAGCACCCTGAGCACTGAGCACCGAGCACCCCGAGCACTGAGCACCCAGCACCCCGAGCACTGAGCACCCAGCACCCCGAGCACTGAGCCTGAGCACCCTGAGTACTGAGCACTGAGCACCGTGAGTACTGAGTACCGAGCACCCTGAGTACTGAGCACCCAGCACCCTGAGCACTGAGCACCCAGCACAACGAGTACTGAGCACCCAGCACCCTGATTACTGAGCACCAAGCACCCCGAGCACTGAGCACCGAGCACCCCGAGCACTGAGCACCCAACACCCCGAGCACTGAGCACCCAGCACCCTGAGTACTAAGCACCCAGCACCCTGAGTACTGAGCACCCCAGCACCCCGAGCACTGAGCACCCAGCACCCTGAGTACTGAGCACTCAGCACCCTGAGCACTGAGCACCCAGCACCCTGAGTACTGAGCACCCAGCACCCTGAGTACTGAACACCCTGCACCCCGCGCACTGAGCACCCAGCACCCTGAGCACTGAGCAACGAGCACCCTGAGTACTGAGTACCCAGCACCCTGAGTACTGAGCACCCAGCACCCTGAGCACTGAGCACCCAGCACCCTGAGCACTGAGCACCCAGCACCCTGAGTACTGAGCACCCAGCACCATGAGTACTGAACACCCAGCACCCTGAGCACTGAGCACTGAGCACCCAGCACCCTGAGCACTAAGCACTGAGCACCCAGCACCCTGAGCACTGAGCACCCAGCACCCCGAGCACTGAGCTCCCAGCACCCTGAGCACCCAGCACCCTGAGCACTGAGCACCCTGAGCACTGAGCACTGAGCACCCAGCACCCTGAGTACTGAGCACCCAACACTCTGAGCACTGAGCACCCAGCACACTGAGTACTGAGCACCCCAGCACCCCGAGCACTGAGTACCCAGCTCCCTGAGCACTGAGTACCCAGCACCCTGAGCACTGAGCACCCAGCACCCTGAGCACTGAGCACCCAGCACCCTGAGCACTGAGCACCCAGCACCCTGAGTACTGAGCACTGAGCACCCAGCACCCGAGCACTGAGCACCCAGCACCCTGAGCACTGAGCACCCAGCACCCTGAGTACTGAGCACCCAACACCCCAAGCACTGAGCACCCTGAGTACTGAGCAACCAGCACCCCAAGCACTGAGCACCCTGAGTACTGAGCACCCAGCACACTGAGTACTGAGCACCCAGCACCCCGAGCACTGAGCACCCAGCACCCTGATTACTGAGCAGCCAGCACCCTGAGTACTGAGCACCCAGCGTACTGAGCACCGAGCACGCAGCAACCTGAGTACTGAGCACCGAGCACCCTGAGTACTGAGCAGCCAGCACCCTGAGTACTGAGCACCCAGCACCCTGAGCACTGAGCACCAAGCACCCTGAGTACTGAGCACCGAGCACCCCGAGTACTGAGCACCCAGCACCCCGAGCGCTGAGCACCCAGCACCCCGAGCACTGAGCACCCAGCACCCCGAGCACTGAGCACCCAGCACCCTGAGCACTGAGCACCCAGCACCCTGAGCACTGAGCACCCAGCACCCTGAGCACTGAGCACCCAGCACCCCGAGCACCGAGCACCCTGAGTACTAAGCACCGAGCACCCTGAGCACTGAGCACCCAGCACCCTGAGCACTGAGCACCCAGCACCCTGAGTACTGAGCACCCAGCACCCTGAGCACTGAGCACCCAGCACCCTGAGTACTGAGCACCCCAGCACCCTGAGTACTGAGCACCGAGCACCCTGAGCACTGAGCACCCAGCACCCTGAGTACTGAGCATCCAGCACCCAGAGCACTGAGCACCCAGCTCCCTGAGTACTGAGCACTGAGCACCCAGCACCCCGAGCACTGAGCACCCAGCACCCTGTGTACTGAGCACTGAGTACCCAGCACCCCGAGCACTGAGCACCCAGCACCCTGAGCACTGAGCACCCTGAGTACTGAGCACTGAGCACCCTGCACCCTGAGTACTGAGCACCCAGCACCCTGAGCACTGAGCACACTGAGTACTGAGCACCGAGCACCTTGACCACTGAACACCCTGCACGCTGAGTACTGAGCACTGAGCACCCTGAGCACTGAGCACCCAGCACCCTGAGTACTGAGTACCGAGCACCCTGAGTACTGAGCACCCAGCACTCTAAGCACTGAGCACCCAGCACCCTGAGCACTGAGCACCCAGCAACCCGAGCACTGAGCACCCAGCACTCCGAGCACTGAGCACCCAGCACCCCGAGCACTGAGCCTGAGCACCCTGAGTACTGAGCACTGAGCACCGTGAGTACTGAGTACCGAGCACCCTGAGTACTGAGCACCCAGCACCCTGAGCACTGAGCACCCAGCACAACGAGTACTGAGCACCCAGCACCCTGATTACTGAGCACCAAGCACCCCGAGCACTGAGCACCGAGCACCCCGAGCACTGAGCACCCAGCACCCCGAGCACTGAGCACCCAGCACCCTGAGTACTAAGCACCCAGCACCCTGAGTACTGAGCACCCAGCACCCCGAGGACGGAGCACCCAGCACCCTGAGTACTGAGCACTCAGCACCCTGAGCACTGAGGACCCAGCACCCTGAGTACTGAGCACCCAGCACCTTGAGCACTGAGCACCCAGCACCCTGAGTACTGAGCACTGAGCACCCAGCACCCCGAGCACTGAGCACCCTGAGTACTGAGCACCAGCACCCCAAGCACTGAGCACCCTGAGTACTGACCACCCAGCACACTGAGTACTGAGCACCCAGCACCCCGAGCACTGTGCACCCAGCACCCTGATTACTGAGCAGCCAGCACCCTGAGTACTGAGCACCCAGCGTACTGAGCACCGAGCACGCAGAACCCTGAGTACTGAGCACCGAGCACCCTGAGTACTGAGCAGCCAGCACCCTGAGTACTGAGCACCCAGCACCCTGAGCACTGAGCACCAAGCACCCTGAGCACTGAGCACCGAGCACCCCGAGTACTGAGCACCCAGCACCCCGAGCACTGAGCACCCAGCACCCCGAGCACTGAGCACCCAGCACCCCGAGCACTGAGCACCCAGCACCCTGAGCACTGAGCACCCAGCACCCTGAGCACTGAGCACCCAGCACCCCGAGCACCGAGCACCCTGAGTACTAAGCACCGAGCACCCTGAGCACTGAGCACCCAGCACCCTGAGCACTGAGCACCCAGCACCCTGAGTACTGAGCACCCAGCACCCTGAGCACTGAGCACCCAGCACCCTGAGTACCGAGCACCCAGCACCCTGATCACTGAGCACCGAGCACCCTGAGCACTGAGCACCCAGCACCCTGAGGACTGAGCACCCAGCACCCCGAGCACTGAGCACCCAGCACCCTGAGCACTGAGCACCCTGTGTACTGAGCTCTGAGCACCCTGAGTACTGAGCACTGAGCACCCTGAGTACTGAGCACCCAGCACCCTGAGTACTGAGCACCCAGCACCCTGAGAACTGAGCACCGAGCACCCTGAGCACTGAGCACCCAGCACCCTGAGCACTGAGCACCCAGCACCCCGAGAAGTGAGCACCCAGCACCCTGAGCCCTGAGCACCCTGATTACTGAGCACTGAGCACCCTGAGTACTGAGCACTGAGCACCCTGAGTACTGAGCACCCAGCACCCTGAGTACTGAGCACCCAGCACCCTGAGTACTGAGCACCCAGCACCCTGAGCAATGAGCACCCTGAGTACTGAGCACCCAGCACCCTGAGCACTGAGCACCCAGCACCCTGAGTACTGAGCAACCAGCACCCTGAGCACTGAGTACCCAGCACCCTGAGTACTGAGCATCCAGCACCCGGAGCACTGAGCACCCAGCTCTCTGAGTACTGAGCACTGAGCACCCAGCACCCCGAGCACTGCGCACCCAGCACCCTGTGTACTGAGCACTGAGTACCCAGCACCCCGAGCACTGAGCACCCAGCACCCTGAGCACTGAGCACCCTGAGTACTGAGCACTGAGCACCCTGCACCCTGAGTACTGAGCACCCAGCACCCTGAGCACTGAGCACCCTGAGTACTGAGCACCGAGCACCCTGACCACAGAGCACCCTGCACGCTGAGTACTGAGCACTGAGCACCCTGAGCACTGAGCACCCAGCACCCTGAGTACTGAGCACCGAGCACCCTGAGTACTGAGCACCCAGCACTCTAAGCACTGAGCACCCAGCACCCTGAGCACTGAGCACCCAGCACCCCGAGCACTGAGCACCCAGCACCCCGAGCACTGAGCACCCAGCACCCCGAGCACTGAGCCTGAGCACCCTAAGTACTGAGCACTGAGCACCGTGAGTACTGAGTACCGAGCACCCTGAGTACTGAGCACCCAGCACCCTGAGCACTGAGCACCCAGCACAACGAGTACTGAGCACCCAGCACCCTGATTACTGAGCACCAAGCACCCCGAGCACTGAGCACCGAGCACCCCGAGCACTGAGCACCCAACACCCCGAGCACTGAGCACCCAGCACCCTGAGTACTAAGCACCCAGCACCCTGAGTACTGAGCACCCAGCACCCTGAGTACTAAGCACCCAGCACCCTGAGTACTGAGCATCCAGCACCCCGCGCACTGAGCACCCAGCACCCTGAGCACTGAGCAACGAGCACCCTGAGTACTGAGCACCCAGCACCCTGAGTACTGAGCACCCAGCACCCTGAGCACTGAGCACCCAGCACCCTGAGCACTGAGCACCCAGCACCCTGAGTACTGAGCACCCAGCACCATGAGTACTGAACACCCAGCACCCTGAGCACTGAGCACTGAGCACCCAGCACCCTGATCACTAAGCACTGAGCACCCAGCACCCTGAGCACTGAGCACCCAGCACCCCGAGCACTGAGCACCCAGCACCCTGAGCACCCAGCACCCTGAGCACTGAGCACCCTGAGCACTGAGCACTGAGCACCCAGCACCCTGAGTACTGAGCACCCAACACTCTGAGCACTGAGCACCCAGCACGCTGAGTACTGAGCCCTGAGCACCCAGCACCCTGAGTACTGAGCACCCAGCACCCCGAGCACTGAGCACCCAGCAACCTGTGTACTGAGCATCGAGCACCCTGAGCACTGAGCACCCAGCACCCTGAGCACTGAGCACCCAGCACCCAGAGCACTGAGCACTGAGCACCCTGAGTACTGAGCACTGAGCACCCTGAGCACTGAGCACTGAGCACCCTGAGTACTGAGCACTGAGCACCCTGAGCACTGAGCACCCAGCACCCCGAGCACTGAGCACCCAGCACCCCGAGCACTGAGCACCCAGCACCCCGAGCACTGAGCCTGAGCACCCTGAGTACTGAGCACTGAGCACCGTGAGTACTGAGTACCGAGCACCCTGAGTACTGAGCACCCAGCACCCTGAGCACTGAGCACCCAGCACAACGAGTACTGAGCACCCAGCACCCTGATTACTGAGCACCAAGCACCCCGAGCACTGAGCACCGAGCACCCCGAGCACTGAGCACCCAACACCCCGAGCACTGAGCACCCAGCACCCTGAGTACTAAGCACCCAGCACCCTGAGTACTGAGCACCCAGCACCCCGAGCACTGAGCACCCAGCACCCTGAGTACTGAGCACTCAGCACCCTGAGCACTGAGCACCCAGCACCCTGAGTACTGAGCACCCAGCACCCTGAGTACTGAACACCCTGCACCCCGCGCACTGAGCACCCAGCACCCTGAGCACTGAGCAACGAGCACCCTGAGTACTGAGTACCCAGCACCCTGAGTACTGAGCACCCAGCACCCTGAGCACTGAGCACCCAGCACCCTGAGCACTGAGCACCCAGCACCCTGAGTACTGAGCACCCAGCACCATGAGTACTGAACACCCAGCACCCTGAGCACTGAGCACTGAGCACCCAGCACCCTGAGCACTAAGCACTGAGCACCCAGCACCCTGAGCACTGAGCACCCAGCACCCCGAGCACTGAGCTCCCAGCACCCTGAGCACCCAGCACCCTGAGCACTGAGCACCCTGAGCACTGAGCACTGAGCACCCAGCACCCTGAGTACTGAGCACCCAACACTCTGAGCACTGAGCACCCAGCACACTGAGTACTGAGCACCCAGCACCCCGAGCACTGAGTACCCAGCTCCCTGAGCACTGAGTACCCAGCACCCTGAGCACTGAGCACCCAGCACCCTGAGCACTGAGCACCCAGCACCCTGAGCACTGAGCACCCAGCACCCTGAGTACTGAGCACTGAGCACCCAGCACCCCGAGCACTGAGCACCCAGCACCCTGAGCACTGAGCACCCAGCACCCTGAGTACTGAGCACCCAACACCCCAAGCACTGAGCACCCTGAGTACTGAGCAACCAGCACCCCAAGCACTGAGCACCCTGAGTACTGAGCACCCAGCACACTGAGTACTGAGCACCCAGCACCCCGAGCACTGAGCACCCAGCACCCTGATTACTGAGCAGCCAGCACCCTGAGTACTGAGCACCCAGCGTACTGAGCACCGAGCACGCAGCAACCTGAGTACTGAGCACCGAGCACCCTGAGTACTGAGCAGCCAGCACCCTGAGTACTGAGCACCCAGCACCCTGAGCACTGAGCACCAAGCACCCTGAGTACTGAGCACCGAGCACCCCGAGTACTGAGCACCCAGCACCCCGAGCGCTGAGCACCCAGCACCCCGAGCACTGAGCACCCAGCACCCCGAGCACTGAGCACCCAGCACCCTGAGCACTGAGCACCCAGCACCCTGAGCACTGAGCACCCAGCACCCTGAGCACTGAGCACCCAGCACCCCGAGCACCGAGCACCCTGAGTACTAAGCACCGAGCACCCTGAGCACTGAGCACCCAGCACCCTGAGCACTGAGCACCCAGCACCCTGAGTACTGAGCACCCAGCACCCTGAGCACTGAGCACCCAGCACCCTGAGTACTGAGCACCCAGCACCCTGAGTACTGAGCACCGAGCACCCTGAGCACTGAGCACCCAGCACCCTGAGTACTGAGCATCCAGCACCCAGAGCACTGAGCACCCAGCTCCCTGAGTACTGAGCACTGAGCACCCAGCACCCCGAGCACTGAGCACCCAGCACCCTGTGTACTGAGCACTGAGTACCCAGCACCCCGAGCACTGAGCACCCAGCACCCTGAGCACTGAGCACCCTGAGTACTGAGCACTGAGCACCCTGCACCCTGAGTACTGAGCACCCAGCACCCTGAGCACTGAGCACACTGAGTACTGAGCACCGAGCACCTTGACCACTGAACACCCTGCACGCTGAGTACTGAGCACTGAGCACCCTGAGCACTGAGCACCCAGCACCCTGAGTACTGAGTACCGAGCACCCTGAGTACTGAGCACCCAGCACTCTAAGCACTGAGCACCCAGCACCCTGAGCACTGAGCACCCAGCAACCCGAGCACTGAGCACCCAGCACTCCGAGCACTGAGCACCCAGCACCCCGAGCACTGAGCCTGAGCACCCTGAGTACTGAGCACTGAGCACCGTGAGTACTGAGTACCGAGCACCCTGAGTACTGAGCACCCAGCACCCTGAGCACTGAGCACCCAGCACAACGAGTACTGAGCACCCAGCACCCTGATTACTGAGCACCAAGCACCCCGAGCACTGAGCACCGAGCACCCCGAGCACTGAGCACCCAGCACCCCGAGCACTGAGCACCCAGCACCCTGAGTACTAAGCACCCAGCACCCTGAGTACTGAGCACCCAGCACCCCGAGGACGGAGCACCCAGCACCCTGAGTACTGAGCACTCAGCACCCTGAGCACTGAGGACCCAGCACCCTGAGTACTGAGCACCCAGCACCTTGAGCACTGAGCACCCAGCACCCTGAGTACTGAGCACTGAGCACCCAGCACCCCGAGCACTGAGCACCCTGAGTACTGAGCACCAGCACCCCAAGCACTGAGCACCCTGAGTACTGACCACCCAGCACACTGAGTACTGAGCACCCAGCACCCCGAGCACTGTGCACCCAGCACCCTGATTACTGAGCAGCCAGCACCCTGAGTACTGAGCACCCAGCGTACTGAGCACCGAGCACGCAGAACCCTGAGTACTGAGCACCGAGCACCCTGAGTACTGAGCAGCCAGCACCCTGAGTACTGAGCACCCAGCACCCTGAGCACTGAGCACCAAGCACCCTGAGCACTGAGCACCGAGCACCCCGAGTACTGAGCACCCAGCACCCCGAGCACTGAGCACCCAGCACCCCGAGCACTGAGCACCCAGCACCCCGAGCACTGAGCACCCAGCACCCTGAGCACTGAGCACCCAGCACCCTGAGCACTGAGCACCCAGCACCCCGAGCACCGAGCACCCTGAGTACTAAGCACCGAGCACCCTGAGCACTGAGCACCCAGCACCCTGAGCACTGAGCACCCAGCACCCTGAGTACTGAGCACCCAGCACCCTGAGCACTGAGCACCCAGCACCCTGAGTACCGAGCACCCAGCACCCTGATCACTGAGCACCGAGCACCCTGAGCACTGAGCACCCAGCACCCTGAGGACTGAGCACCCAGCACCCCGAGCACTGAGCACCCAGCACCCTGAGCACTGAGCACCCTGTGTACTGAGCTCTGAGCACCCTGAGTACTGAGCACTGAGCACCCTGAGTACTGAGCACCCAGCACCCTGAGTACTGAGCACCCAGCACCCTGAGAACTGAGCACCCAGCACCCTGAGCACTGAGCACCCAGCACCCTGAGCACTGAGCACCCAGCACCCCGAGAAGTGAGCACCCAGCACCCTGAGCCCTGAGCACCCTGATTACTGAGCACTGAGCACCCTGAGTACTGAGCACTGAGCACCCTGAGTACTGAGCACCCAGCACCCTGAGTACTGAGCACCCAGCACCCTGAGTACTGAGCACCCAGCACCCTGAGCAATGAGCACCCTGAGTACTGAGCACCCAGCACCCTGAGCACTGAGCACCCAGCACCCTGAGTACTGAGCAACCAGCACCCTGAGCACTGAGTACCCAGCACCCTGAGTACTGAGCATCCAGCACCCGGAGCACTGAGCACCCAGCTCTCTGAGTACTGAGCACTGAGCACCCAGCACCCCGAGCACTGCGCACCCAGCACCCTGTGTACTGAGCACTGAGTACCCAGCACCCCGAGCACTGAGCACCCAGCACCCTGAGCACTGAGCACCCTGAGTACTGAGCACTGAGCACCCTGCACCCTGAGTACTGAGCACCCAGCACCCTGAGCACTGAGCACCCTGAGTACTGAGCACCGAGCACCCTGACCACAGAGCACCCTGCACGCTGAGTACTGAGCACTGAGCACCCTGAGCACTGAGCACCCAGCACCCTGAGTACTGAGCACCGAGCACCCTGAGTACTGAGCACCCAGCACTCTAAGCACTGAGCACCCAGCACCCTGAGCACTGAGCACCCAGCACCCCGAGCACTGAGCACCCAGCACCCCGAGCACTGAGCACCCAGCACCCCGAGCACTGAGCCTGAGCACCCTAAGTACTGAGCACTGAGCACCGTGAGTACTGAGTACCGAGCACCCTGAGTACTGAGCACCCAGCACCCTGAGCACTGAGCACCCAGCACAACGAGTACTGAGCACCCAGCACCCTGATTACTGAGCACCAAGCACCCCGAGCACTGAGCACCGAGCACCCCGAGCACTGAGCACCCAACACCCCGAGCACTGAGCACCCAGCACCCTGAGTACTAAGCACCCAGCACCCTGAGTACTGAGCACCCAGCACCCTGAGTACTAAGCACCCAGCACCCTGAGTACTGAGCATCCAGCACCCCGCGCACTGAGCACCCAGCACCCTGAGCACTGAGCAACGAGCACCCTGAGTACTGAGCACCCAGCACCCTGAGTACTGAGCACCCAGCACCCTGAGCACTGAGCACCCAGCACCCTGAGCACTGAGCACCCAGCACCCTGAGTACTGAGCACCCAGCACCATGAGTACTGAACACCCAGCACCCTGAGCACTGAGCACTGAGCACCCAGCACCCTGATCACTAAGCACTGAGCACCCAGCACCCTGAGCACTGAGCACCCAGCACCCCGAGCACTGAGCACCCAGCACCCTGAGCACCCAGCACCCTGAGCACTGAGCACCCTGAGCACTGAGCACTGAGCACCCAGCACCCTGAGTACTGAGCACCCAACACTCTGAGCACTGAGCACCCAGCACGCTGAGTACTGAGCCCTGAGCACCCAGCACCCTGAGTACTGAGCACCCAGCACCCCGAGCACTGAGCACCCAGCAACCTGTGTACTGAGCATCGAGCACCCTGAGCACTGAGCACCCAGCACCCTGAGCACTGAGCACCCAGCACCCAGAGCACTGAGCACTGAGCACCCTGAGTACTGAGCACTGAGCACCCTGAGCACTGAGCACTGAGCACCCTGAGTACTGAGCACTGAGCACCCTGAGCACTGAGCACCCAGCACCCCGAGCACTGAGCACCCAGCACCCCGAGCACTGAGCACCCAGCACCCCGAGCACTGAGCACCCAGCACCCCGAGCACTGAGCACCAAGCACCCCGAGCACTGAGCACCCAGCACCCCGAGCACCGAGCACCCTGAGTACTAAGCACCGAGCACCCTGAGCACTGAGCATCCAGCACCCTGAGCACTGAGCACCCAGCACCCTGAGTACTGAGCACCCAGCACCCCGAGCACTGAGCACCCAGCACCCTGAGTACTGAGCACCCAGCACCCTGATCACTGAGCATCGAGCACCCTGATCACTGAGCACCCAGCAAACTGAGGACTGAGCACCCAGCACTCCGGGCACTGAGCTCCCAGCACCCTGAGCCCTGAGCACCCTGAGTACTGAGCACTGAGCACCCTGAGTACTGAGCACTGAGCACCCTGAGTACTGAGCACCCAGCACCCTGAGTACTGAGCACCCAGCACCCTGAGAACTGAGCACCGAGCACCCTGAGCACTGAGCACCCAGCACCCTGAGCACTGAGCACCCAGCACCCCGAGCAGTGAGCACCCAGCACCCTGAGCCCTGAGCACCCTGAGTACTGAGCACTGAGCACCCTGAGTACTGAGCACCCAGCACCCTGAGTACTGAGCACCCAGCACCCTGAGTACTGAGCACCCAGCACCCTGAGTACTGAGCACCCAGCACCCTGAGCAATGAGCACCCTGAGTACTGAGCACCCAGCACCCTGAGCACTGAGCACCCAGCACCCTGAGTACTGAGCAACCAGCACCCTGAGCACTGAGTACCCAGCACCCTGAGTACTGAGCATCCAGCACCCGGAGCACTGAGCACCCAGCTCTCTGAGTACTGAGCACTGAGCACCCAGCACCCCGAGCACTGCGCACCCAGCACCCTGTGTACTGAGCACTGAGTACCCAGCACCCCGAGCACTGAGCACCCAGCACCCTGAGCACTGAGCACCCTGAGTACTGAGCACTGAGCACCCTGCACCCTGAGTACTGAGCACCCAGCACCCTGAGCACTGAGCACCCTGAGTACTGAGCACCGAGCACCCTGACCACAGAGCACCCTGCACGCTGAGTACTGAGCACTGAGCACCCTGAGCACTGAGCACCCAGCACCCTGAGTACTGAGCACCGAGCACCCTGAGTACTGAGCACCCAGCACTCTAAGCACTGAGCACCCAGCACCCTGAGCACTGAGCACCCAGCACCCCGAGCACTGAGCACCCAGCACCCCGAGCACTGAGCACCCAGCACCCCGAGCACTGAGCCTGAGCACCCTAAGTACTGAGCACTGAGCACCGTGAGTACTGAGTACCGAGCACCCTGAGTACTGAGCACCCAGCACCCTGAGCACTGAGCACCCAGCACAACGAGTACTGAGCACCCAGCACCCTGATTACTGAGCACCAAGCACCCCGAGCACTGAGCACCGAGCACCCCGAGCACTGAGCACCCAACACCCCGAGCACTGAGCACCCAGCACCCTGAGTACTAAGCACCCAGCACCCTGAGTACTGAGCACCCAGCACCCTGAGTACTAAGCACCCAGCACCCTGAGTACTGAGCATCCAGCACCCCGCGCACTGAGCACCCAGCACCCTGAGCACTGAGCAACGAGCACCCTGAGTACTGAGCACCCAGCACCCTGAGTACTGAGCACCCAGCACCCTGAGCACTGAGCACCCAGCACCCTGAGCACTGAGCACCCAGCACCCTGAGTACTGAGCACCCAGCACCATGAGTACTGAACACCCAGCACCCTGAGCACTGAGCACTGAGCACCCAGCACCCTGATCACTAAGCACTGAGCACCCAGCACCCTGAGCACTGAGCACCCAGCACCCCGAGCACTGAGCACCCAGCACCCTGAGCACCCAGCACCCTGAGCACTGAGCACCCTGAGCACTGAGCACTGAGCACCCAGCACCCTGAGTACTGAGCACCCAACACTCTGAGCACTGAGCACCCAGCACGCTGAGTACTGAGCCCTGAGCACCCAGCACCCTGAGTACTGAGCACCCAGCACCCCGAGCACTGAGCACCCAGCAACCTGTGTACTGAGCATCGAGCACCCTGAGCACTGAGCACCCAGCACCCTGAGCACTGAGCACCCAGCACCCAGAGCACTGAGCACTGAGCACCCTGAGTACTGAGCACTGAGCACCCTGAGCACTGAGCACTGAGCACCCTGAGTACTGAGCACTGAGCACCCTGAGCACTGAGCACCCAGCACCCCGAGCACTGAGCACCCAGCACCCCGAGCACTGAGCACCCAGCACCCCGAGCACTGAGCACCCAGCACCCCGAGCACTGAGCACCAAGCACCCCGAGCACTGAGCACCCAGCACCCCGAGCACCGAGCACCCTGAGTACTAAGCACCGAGCACCCTGAGCACTGAGCATCCAGCACCCTGAGCACTGAGCACCCAGCACCCTGAGTACTGAGCACCCAGCACCCCGAGCACTGAGCACCCAGCACCCTGAGTACTGAGCACCCAGCACCCTGATCACTGAGCATCGAGCACCCTGATCACTGAGCACCCAGCAAACTGAGGACTGAGCACCCAGCACTCCGGGCACTGAGCTCCCAGCACCCTGAGCCCTGAGCACCCTGAGTACTGAGCACTGAGCACCCTGAGTACTGAGCACTGAGCACCCTGAGTACTGAGCACCCAGCACCCTGAGTACTGAGCACCCAGCACCCTGAGAACTGAGCACCGAGCACCCTGAGCACTGAGCACCCAGCACCCTGAGCACTGAGCACCCAGCACCCCGAGCAGTTAGCACCCAGCACCCTGAGCCCTGAGCACCCTGAGTACTGAGCACTGAGCACCCTGAGTACTGAGCACCCAGCACCCTGAGTACTGAGCACCCAGCACCCTGAGTACTGAGCACCCAGCACCCTGAGCAATGAGCACCCTGAGTACTGAGCACCCAGTACCCTGAGCAATGAGCACCCAGCACCCTGAGTACTGAGCAACCAGCACCCGGAGCACTGAGCACCCAGCACCCTGAGTACTGAGCATCCAGCACCCTGAGCACTGAGCACCCAGCTCCCTGAGTACTGAGCACTGAGCACCCAGCACCCCGAGCACTGAGCACCCAGCACCCTGTGTACTGAGCACTGAGTACCCAGCACCCCGAGCACTGAGCACCCAGCACCCTGAGCACTGAGCACCCTGAGTACTGAGAACTGAGCACCCTGCACCCTGAGTACTGAGCACCCAGCACCCTGAGCACTAAGCACCCTGAGTACTGAACACCGAGCACCCTGACCACTGAGTACCCAGCACGCTGAGTACTGAGCACTGAGCACCCTGAGCACCGAGCACCCAGCACCCTGAGTACTGAGCACCGAGCACCCTGAGTACTGAGCACCCAGCACTCTGAGCACTGAGCACCCAGCACCCTGAGCACTGAGCACTGAGCACCCCGAGTACTGAGCACCGAGCACCCCGAGCACTGAGCACCCAGCACCCTGAGTACTGAGCACCCAGCACCCTGAGCACTGAGCACCCAGCACCCTGAGTCCTGAGCACCGAGCACCCTGAGTACTGAGCACCCAGGACCCTGAGTACTGAGCACCCAGCACCCTGAGTACTGAGCACCCAGCATACTGAGCACCGAGCACGCAGCACCCTGAGTACTGAGCACCCAGCACCCTGAGCACTGAGCACCCAGCACCCTGAGTACTGAGCACTGAGCACCCCGAGTACTGAGCACCGAGCACCCCGAACACTGAGCACCCAGCACCCTGAGCACCGAGCACCCTGAGTACTGAGCACCCAGCACCCTGAGCACTGAGCACCCAGCACCCTGAGCACTGAGCACCCAGCACCCTGAGCACTGAGCACCCTGCACCCTGAGTACTGGGCACCGAGCACCCCGAGCACTGATCACCCAGCACCCTGAGCACTGAGCACCCTTAGTACTGAGCACTGAGCACCCTGAGTACTGAGCACTGAGCACCCTGAGTACTGAGCACCCAGCACCCTGAGTACTGAGCACCCAGCACTCTGAGCAATGATCACCCTGAGTACTGAGCACCCAGCACCTTGAGCACTGAGCACCGAGCACGCCGTGCACTGGGCACCCAGCACCCGGAGTACTGAGCACCCAGCACCCTGAGTACTAAGCACCGAGCACCCTGAGTACTGAGCACCCAGCACCCTGAGCACTGAACACACAGCACCCTGAGTACTGAGCACCCCGAGCACTGAGCACCCAGCACCCTGAGTACTGAGCACCGAGCACCCCGAGCACTGAGCACCCAGCACCCCGAGCACTGAGCACCCAGCACCCCGAGCACTGAGCACCCAGCACCCTGAGTACTGAGCACCCAGCACCCTGAGTACTGAGCACCCAGCACCCCGAGCACTGAGCACCCAGCACCCTGAGCACTGAGCACCCAGCACCCTGAGCACTGAGCACCCAGCACCCCGAGCACTGAGCACCAAGCACCCTGAGTACTGAGCACTGAGCACCCAGCACCCCGAGCACTGAGCACTCAGCACCCTGAGTACTGAGCACTGAGCACCCAGCACCCTGAGCACTGAGCACCCAGCACCCTGAGCACTGAGCACCCAGCACCCGAGTACTGAGCACCCAGCACAATGAGTACTGAGCACCCAGCTCCCTGAGTACTGAGCACCCAGCACCCCGAGTACTGAGCACCCAGCACCCTGAGTACTGAGCACTCAGCACCCTGAGCACTGAGGACCCAGCACCCTGAGTACTGAGCACCGAGCACCGTGAGCACTGATCACCCAGCACCCTGAGTACTGAGCACCGAGTACCCTGAGTACTGAGCACCCAGCACCCCGAGCACTGAGCACTCAGCACCCTTAGTACTGAGCACTGAGCACCCAGCACCCCGAGCACTGAGCACCCAGCACCCTGTGTACTGAGCACTGAGTACCCAGTACCCCGAGCACTGAGAACCAGCACCCTGAGCAGTGAGCACCCAGCACCGCGAGTACTGAGCACACAGCACCCCGAGCACTGAGCAACCAGCACCCTGAGCACTGAGCACCCAGCACGCTGAGTACTGAGCACCCAGCACCCCGAGTACTGAGCACCCAGCACCCTGAGCACTGTTCACCCAGCACCCTGAGCACTGAGCACCGAGAACCCTGAGTACTGAGCACGGAGCACCCTGAGTACTGAGCACCCAGCACCCTGAGCACTGAGCACCCAGCACCCTGAGCACTGAGCACCCAGCACCCCGAGTACTGAGCACCCAGCACCCTGAGTACTGAACACCCAGCACCCCGAGCACTGAGCACCCAGCACCCTGAGCACTGAGCACCGAGCAACCTGAGTACTGAGCACCGAGCACCCTGAGTACTGAGCACCCAGCACCCTGAGCACTGAGCAACCAGCACCCTGAGCACTGAGCACCCAGCACCCTGAGTACTGAGCACCCAGCACCCTGAGTACTGAACACCCAGCACCCTGAGCACTGAGCACTGAGCACCCAGCACCCTGAGCACTGAGCACTGAGCACGCAGCACCCTGAGCACTGAGCACCCAGCACCCCGAGCACTGAGCACCCAGCACCCTGAGCACTGAGCACCCTGAGCACTGAGCACCCAGCACCCTGAGTACTGTGCACCCAACACTCTGAGCACTGAGCACCCAGCACGCTGAGTACTGAGCCCTGAGCACCCAGCACACTGAGTACTGAGCACCCAGCACCCCGAGCACTGAGCACCCAGCACCCTGTGTACTGAGCATCGAGCACCCCGAGCACTGAGCAACCAGCACCCTGAGTACTGAGCACCCAGCAAACCGAGAATGAGCACAAAGCACCCCGAGCACTGAGCACCCAGCACCCTGAGCACTGAGCACCCAGCACCCTGAGTACTGAGCACCCTGAGTACTGACCACCCAGCACCCTGAGTACTGAGCACACTGCACCCCGAGCACTGAGCTCCCTGAGTACTGAGCACCCAGCACCCTGAGTACTGAGCACACAGCACCCTGAGTACTGAGCACTGAGCATTCAGCACCCCGAGCACTGAGCATCCTGAGCTCTTAGCACCCTGAGTACTGAGCACCCAGCACCCTGAGTACTGAGCACCCAGCACCCTGATCACTGAGCACCCAGCACCCTGAGTACTGAGCACCCAGCACCCTGAGTACTGAGCACCGAGCACCCCGAGCACTGAGCACCCAGAACCCTGAGCACTGAGCACCCAGCACCCTGAGCACTGAGCACCCAGCACCCCGAGTACTGAGCACCGAGCACCCCGAGCACTGAGCACCCAGCACACTGAGTACTGAGCACTCAGCACCCTGAGCACTGAGCACCCAGCACCCCGAGTACTGAGCACCCAGCACCCCGAGTACTGAGCACTGATCACCCTGAGTACTGAGCACCCAGCACCCCGAGTACTGAGCACTGAGCACTATGAGTACTGAGCACCCAGCACCCTGAGTACTGAGCACCCAGTACCCTGAGCACTGAACACACAGAACCCTGAGTACTGAACACCCCGAGCACTGAGCACCCAGCACCCTGAGCACTGAGGACCCAGCACCCTGAGTACTGAGCACCCAGCACCCTGAGCACTGAGCACCCAGCACCCTGAGTACTGAGCACGAGGCACCCTGAGCACTGAGCACCCAGCACCCTAAGTACTGAGCATCCAGCACCCCGAGCACTGAGCACCCAGCACCCTGAGTACTGAGCACTGAGCACCCAGCACCCCGAGCACTGAGCACACAGCACCCTGTGTACTGAGCACTGAGTACCCAGCACCCCGAGCACTGAGCACCGAGCACCCTGAGTACTGAGCACTGAGCACCCAGCACCCCGAGCACTGAGCAATCAGCACCCTGTGTACTGAGCACTGAGCACCCAGCACCCCGAGCACTGAGCACCGAGCACCCTGAGTATTGAGCACACAGCACACCGAGTACTGAGCACCCAGCACCCTGAGTACTGAGCACCCAGCACCCCGAGCACTGAGCACCGAGCACCCCGAGCACTGAGCACCCAGCACCCCAAGCACTGAGCACCCAGCACCCTGAGTACTGAGCACCCAGCACCCCGAGCACTGAGCACCCAGCACCCTGAGTACTGAGCACCGAGCACCCTGAGTACTGAGCACCCAGCACCCTGAGCACTGAGCACCCAGCACCCTTAGCACTGAGCACCCAGCACCCTGAGCACTGAGCACCCAGCACCCTGAGTACTGAGCACCCAATGTACTGAGCACTGAGCACCCTGAGCACTGAGCACCCAGCACCCTGAGTACTGAGCACCCAGCACCCTGGGTACTGAGCACCCAATGTACTGAGCACCGAGCACCCTGAGCACTGAGCACCCAGCACCCTGAGTACTGAGCACCCAGCACCCTGAGCACTGAGCACCCTGAGTACTGAGCACTGAGCACCCTGAGTACTGAGCAATGAGCACCCTGAGTACAGAGCACCCAGCACCCTGAGTACTGAGCACCCAGCAACCTGAGCACTGAGCACCGAGCACCCTGAGCACTGAGCACCCAGCACCCTGAGCACTGAGCACCCAGCACCCTGAGCACTGAGCACACAGCACCCGAGCACTGAGCACCCAGCACCCTGAGCACTGAGAACCCTGAGTACTGAGCACTGAGCACCCTGAATACTGAGCACTGAGCACCCTGAGTATTGAGCACCCAGCACCCTGAGTACTGAGCACCCAGGACCCGGAGCAATGAGCACCCTGAGTACTGAGCTCCCAGCACCCTGAGCACTGAGCACCCAGCACCCTGAGTACTGAGCACCCAGCACCCTGAGCACTGAGCACCCAGCACCCTGAGTACTGAGCATCAAGCACCCTGAGCACTGAGCAGCCAGCACCCTGAGTACTGAGCTCGCCGAGCACTGAGCACCCAGCACCCTGAGCACTGAGGACCCAGCACCCTGAGTACTGAGCACCCAGCACCCTGAGCACTGAGCACCCAGCACCCTGAGTACTGAGCACCCAGCACCCTGAGCACTGATCACCCAGCACCCTGAGTACTGAGCATCCAGCACCCTGAGCACTGAGCAGCCAGCACCCTGAGTACTGAGCACTGAGCACCCAGCACCCAGAGCACTGAGCACTCAGCACCCTGTGTACTGAGCACTGAGCACCCAGCACCCTGAGCACTAAGCACCCTGAGTACTGAGCACCCAGCACCCTGAGCACTGAGCACCCAGCACCCCGAGCACTGAGCACCAAGCACCCTGAGCACTGAGCACTGAGCACCCTGAGTACTGAGCACTGAGCACCCTGAGCACTGAGCACAGAGCACCCTGAGTACTGAGCACTGAGCACCCTGAGCACTGAGCACCCAGCACCCTGAGTACTGAGCACCCAGCACCCTGAGCACTGAGCACCCAGCACGCTGAGTACTGAGCACTGAGAACCGTGAGTACTGAGTACCGAGCACCCTGAGTACTGAGCACCCAGCACCCTGAGCACTGAGCACCCAGCACAACGAGTACTGAGCACCCAGCACCCTGAGTACTGAGCACCAAGCACCCCGAGCACTGAGCACCGAGCACCCCGAGCACTGAACACCCAGCACCCCGAGCACTGAGCACCCAGCACCCTGAGTACTAAGCACCCAGCACCCCGAGTACTGAGCACCGAGCACCCCGAGCACTGAGCACCCAGCACCCCGAGAACTGAGCACTCAGCACCCTGAGCACTGAGCACCCAGCACCCCGAGTACTGAGCACCCAGCACACTGAGTACTGAGCACTCAGCACCCTGAGCACTGAGCACCCAGCACCCTGAGTACGGAGCAACCAGCACCCTGAGTACTGAACACCAAGCACCCTGAGTACTGAGCACCCAGCACCCCGAGTACTGAGCACTGAGCACTATGAGTACTGAGCACCCAGCACCCTGCGTACTGAGCACCCAGTACCCTGAGCACTTAACACACAGAACCCTGAGTACTGAGCACCCCGAGCACTGAGCACCCAGCACCCTGAGCACTGAGGACCCAGCACCCTGAGTACTGAGCACCCAGCACCCTGAGCACTGAGCACCCAGCACCCTGAGTACTGAGCACGAGGCACCCTGAGCACTGAGCACCCAGCACCCTAAGTACTGAGCATCCAGCACCCCGAGCACTGAGCACCCAGCACCCGGAGTACTGAGCACTGAGCACCGAGCACCCCGAGCACTGAGCACCGAGCACCCTGAGTACTGAGCACTGAGCACCCAGCACCCCGAGCACTGAGCACCGAGCACCCTGAGTACTGAGCACCCAGCACACCGAGTACTGAGCACCCAGCACCCTGAGTACTGAGCACCCAGCACCCCGAGCACTGAGCACCGAGCACCCCGAGCACTGAGCACCCAGCACCCCGAGCACTGAGCACCCAGCACCCTGAGTACTGAGCACCCAGCACCCCGAGCACTGAGCACCCAGCATCCTGAGTCCTGAGCACCGAGCACCCTGAGTACTGAGCACCCAGCACCCTGAGCACTGAGCACCCAGCACCCTGAGCACTGAGCACCCAGCACCCTGAGCACTGAGCACCCAGCACCCTGAGTACTGAGCACCCAATGTACTGAGCACTGAGCACCCTGAGCACTGAGCACCCAGCACCCTGAGTATTGAGCACCCAGCACCCTGAGTACTGAGCACCCAATGTACTGAGCACCGAGCACCCTGAGCACTGAGCACCCAGCACCCTGAGTACTGAGCACCCAGCACCCTGAGTACTGAGCAATGAGCACCCTGAGTACTGAGCACCCAGCACCCTGAGTACTTAGCACCCAGCAACATGAGCACTGAGCACCCAGCACCCTGAGCACTGAGCACCCAGCACCCTGAGCACTGAGCACCCAGCACCCTGAGCACCCAGCACCCCGAGCACTGAGCACCCAGCACCCTGAGCACTGAGAACCCTGAGTACTGAGCACTGAGCACCCTGAGTACTGAGCACTGAGCACCCTGAGTATTGAGCACCCAGCACCCTGTGTACTGGGCACCCAGGACCCGGAGCAATGAGCACCCTGAGTACTGAGCACCCAGCACCCTGAGCACTGAGCACCGAGCACCCCGAGCACTGAGCACCCAGCACCCGGAGTACTGAGCACCTAGCACCCTGAGTACTAAGCACCGAGCACCCTGAGTACTGAGCACCCAGTACCCTGAGCACTGAACACACAGCACCCTGAGTACTGAGCTCCCCGAGCACTGAGCACCCAGCACCCTGAGCACTGAGGACCCAGCACCCTGAGTACTGAGCACCCAGCACCCTGAGCACTGAGCACCTAGCACCCTGAGTACTGAGCACCCAGCACCCTGAGCACTGAGCACCCAGCACCCTGAGTACTGAGCATCCAGCACCCTGAGCACTGAGCAGCCAGCACCCTGAGTACTGAGCACTGAGCACCCAGCACCCAGAGCACTGAGCACTCAGCACCCTGTGTACTGAGCACTGAGCACCCAGCGCCCTGAGCACTGAGCACCCTGAGTACTGAGCACCCAGCACCCTGAGCACTGAGCACCCAGCACCCCGAGCACTGAGCACCCAGCACCCTGAGCACTGAGCACTGAGCACCCTGAGTACTGAGCACTGAGCACCCTGAGCACTGAGCACCGAGCACCTTGAGTACTGAGCACTGAGCACCCTGAGCACTGAGCACCCAGCACCCTGAGTACTGAGCACCCAGCACCCTGAGCACTGAGCACCCAGCACGCTGAGTACTGAGCACTGAGCACCGTGAGTACTGAGTACCGAGCACCCTGAGTACTGAGCACCCAGCACCCTGAGCACTGAGCACCCAGCACAACGAGTACTGAGCACCCAGCACCCTGATTACTGAGCACCAAGAACCCCGAGCACTGAGCACCGAGCACCCCGAGCACTGAGCACCCAGCACCCCGAGCACTGAGCACCCAGCACCCTGAGTACTAAGCACCCAGCACCCTGAGTACTGAGCACCCAGCACCCCGAGCACTGAGCACCCAGCACCCTGAGTACTGAGCACTCAGCACCCTGAGCACTGAGCACCCAGCACCCTGAGTACTGAGCACCCAGCACCCTGAGTACTGAACACCCAGCACCCCGCGCACTGAGCACCCAGCATCCTGAGCACTGAGCAACGAGCACCCTGAGTACTGAGCACCCAGCACCCTGAGTACTGAGCACCCAGCACCCTGAGCACTGAGCACCCAGCACCCTGAGCACTGAGCACCCAGCACCCTGAGTACTGAGCACCCAGCACCGTGAGTACTGAACACCCAGCACCCTGAGCACTGAGCACTGAGCACCCAGCACCCTGAGCACTAAGCACTGAGCACCCAGCACCCTGAGCACTGAGCACCCAGCACCCCGAGCACTGAGCACCCAGCACCCTGAGCACCCAGCACCCTGAGCACTGAGCACCCTGAGCACTGAGCACTGAGCACCCAGCACCCTGAGTACTGAGCACCCAACACTCTGAGCACTGAGCACCCAGCACGCTGAGTACTGAGCCCTGAGCACCCAGCACCCTTAGTACTGAGCACCCAGCACCCCGAGCACTGAGCACCCAGCAACCTGTGTACTGAGCATCGAGCACCCCGAGCACTGAGCAACCAGCACCCTGAGTACTGAGCACCCAGCACCCTGAGCACTGAGCACCCAGCACCCAGAGCACTGAGCACTGAGCACCCTGAGTACTGAGCACTGAGCACCCTGAGCACTGAGCACTGAGCACCCTGAGTACTGAGCACTGAGCACCCTGAGCACTGAGCACCCAGCACCCCGAGCACTGAGCACCCAGCACCCCGAGCACTGAGCACCCAGCACCCCGAGCACCGAGCACACTGAGTACTAAGCACCGAGCACCCTGAGCACTGAGCATCCAGCACCCTGAGCACTGAGCACCCAGCACCCTGAGTACTGAGCACCCAGCACCCCGAGCACTGAGGACCCAGCACCCTGAGCACTGAGCACCCAGCACCCTGAGTACTGAGCACCCTCAGTACTGACCACCCAGCACCCTGAGTACTGAGCACACTGCACCCCGAGCACCCAGCACCCCGAGCACTGAGTACCCAGCACCCCGAGCACTGAGCACCCAGCACCCCGAGCACCGAGCACACTGAGTACTAAGCACCGAGCACCCTGAGCACTGAGCATCCAGCACCCTGAGCACTGAGCACCCAGCACCCTGAGTACTGAGCACCCAGCACCCCGAGCACTGAGCACCCAGCACCCTGAGCACTGAGCACCCAGCACCCTGAGTACTGAGCACCCTGAGTACTGACCACCCAGCACCCTGAGTACTGAGCACACTGCACCCCGAGCACTCAGCTCCCTGAGTACTGAGCACCCAGCACCCTGAGTACTGAGCACACAGCACCCTGAGTACTGAGCACTGAGCACCCAGAGAACTGAGCACCCAGCACCCCGAGGACTGAGCACCCAGCACCCTGTGCACTGAGCACTGAGCATTCAGCACCCCGAGCACTGAGCACCCTGAGCTCTTAGCACCCTGAGTACTGAGCACCCAGCACCCTGAGTACTGAGCACCCAGCACCCTGATCACTGAGCACCCAGCACCCTGAGTACTGAGCACCCAGCACCCTGAGTACTGAGCACCGAGCACCCCGAGCACTGAGCACCCAGCACCCTGAGCACTGAGCACCCAGCACCCTGAGCACTGAGCACCCAGCACCCCGAGTACTGAGCACCGAGCACCCTGAGCACTGAGCATCCAGCACCCTGAGTACTGAGCACTCAGCACCCTGAGCACTGAGCACCCAGCACCCCGAGTACTGAGCACCCAGCACCCCGATTACTGAGCACTGATCACCCTGAGTACTGAGCACCCAGCACCCCGAGTACTGAGCACTGAGCACTATGAGTACTGAGCACCCAGCACCCTGAGTACTGAGCACCCAGTACCCTGAGCACTGAACACACAGAACCCTGAGTACTGAGCACCCCGAGCACTGAGCACCCAGCACCCTGAGCACTGAGGACCCAGCACCCTGAGTACTGAGCACCCAGCACCCTGAGCACTGAGCACCCAGCACCCTGAGTACTGAGCACGAGGCACCCTGAGCACTGAGCACCCAGCACCCTAATTACTGAGCATCCAACACCCCGAGCACTGAGCACCCAGCACCCTGAGTACTGAGCACTGAGCACCCAGCACCCCGAGCACTGAGCACACAGCACCCTGTGTACTGAGCACTGAGTACCCAGCACCCCGAGCACTGAGCACCGAGCAGCCTGAGTACTGAGCACTGAGCACCCAGCACCCCGAGCACTGAGCACTCAGCACCCTGTGTACTGAGCACTGAGCACCCAGCACCCCGAGCACTGAGCACCGAACACCCTGAGTATTGAGCACCCAGCACACCGAGTACTGAGCACCCAGCACCCTGAGTACTGAGCACCCAGCACCCCGAGCACTGAGCACCGAGCACCCCGAGCACTGAGCACCCAGCACCCCGAGCACTGAGCACCCAGCACCCTGAGTACTGAGCACCCAGCACCCCGAGCACTGAGCACCCAGCACCCTGAGTACTGAGCACCGAGCACGCTGAGTACTGAGCACCCAGCACCCTGAGCACTGAGCACCCAGCACCCTGAGCACTGAGCACCCAGCACCCTGAGCACTGAGCACCCAGCACCCTGAGTACTGAGCACCCAATGTACTGAGCACTGAGCACCCTGAGCACTGAGCACCCAGCACCCTGAGTACTGAGCACCCAGCACCCTGAGTACTGAGCACCCAATGTACTGAGCACCGAGCACCCTGAGCACTGAGCACCCAGCACCCTGAGTACTGAGCACCCAGCACCCTGAGCACTGAGCATCCTGAGTACTGAGCACTGAGCACCCTGAGTACTGAGCAATGAGCACCCTGAGTACAGAGCACCAAGCACCCTGAGTACTGAGCACCCAGCAACCTGAGCAATGAGCACCGAGCACCCTGAGCACTGAGCACCCAGCACCCTGAGCACTGAGCACCCAGCACCCTGAGCACTGAGCACCCAGCACCCGAGCACTGAGCACACAGCACCCTGAGCACTGAGAACCCTGAGTACTGAGCACTGAGCACCCTGAATACTGAGCACTGAGCACCCTGAGTATTGAGCACCCAGCACCCTGAGTACTGAGCACCCAGGACCCGGAGCAATGAGCACCCTGAGTACTGAGCTCCCAGCACCCTGAGCACTGAGCACCCAGCACCCTGAGTACTGAGCACCCAGCACCCTGAGCACTGAGCACCCAGCACCCTGAGTACTGAGCATCCAGCACCCTGAGCACTGAGCAGCCAGCACCCTGAGTACTGAGCTCGCCGAGCACTGAGCACCCAGCACCCTGAGCACTGAGGACCCAGCACCCTGAGTACTGAGCACCCAGCACCCTGAGCACTGAGCACCCAGCACCCTGAGTACTGAGCACCCAGCACCCTGAGCACTGATCACCCAGCACCCTGAGTACTGAGCATCCAGCACCCTGAGCACTTAGCAGCCAGCACCCTGAGTACTGAGCACTGAGCACCCAGCACCCAGAGCACTGAGCACTCAGCACCCTGTGTACTGAGCACTGAGCACCCAGCACCCTGAGCACTAAGCACCCTGAGTACTGAGCACCCAGCACCCTGAGCACTGAGCACCCAGCACCCCGAGCACTGAGCACCAAGCACCCTGAGCACTGAGCACTGAGCACCCTGAGTACTGAGCACTGAGCACCCTGAGCACTGAGCACAGAGCACCCTGAGTACTGAGCACTGAGCACCCTGAGCACTGAGCAACCAGCACCCTGAGTACTGAGCACCCAGCACCCTGAGCACTGAGCACCCAGCACGCTGAGTACTGAGCACTGAGAACCGTGAGTACTGAGTACCGAGCACCCTGAGTACTGAGCACCCAGCACCCTGAGCACTGAGCACCCAGCACAACGAGTACTGAGCACCCAGCACCCTGAGTACTGAGCACCAAGCACCCCGAGCACTGAGCACCGAGCACCCCGAGCACTGAGCACCCAGCACCCCGAGCACTGAGCACCCAGCACCCTGAGTACTAAGCACCCAGCACCCCGAGTACTGAGCACCGAGCACCCCGAGCACTGAGCACCCAGCACCCCGAGAACTGAGCACCCAGCACCCTGAGCACTGAGCACCCAGCACCCCGAGTACTGAGCACCCAGCACCCTGAGTACTGAGCACTCAGCACCCTGAGCACTGAGCACCCAGCACCCTGAGTACTGAGCAACCAGCACCCTGAGTACTGAACACCAAGCACCCTGAGTACTGAGCACCCAGCACCCCGAGTACTGAGCACTGAGCACTATGAGTACTGAGCACCCAGCACCCTGCGTACTGAGCACCCAGTACCCTGAGCACTGAACACACAGAACCCTGAGTACTGAGCACCCCGAGCACTGAGCACCCAGCACCCTGAGCACTGAGGACCCAGCACCCTGAGTACTGAGCACCCAGCACCTTGAGCACTGAGCACCCAGCACCCTGAGTACTGAGCACGAGGCACCCTGAGCACTGAGCACCCAGCACCCTAAGTACTGAGCATCCAGCACCCCGAGCACTGAGCACCCAGCACCCTGAGTACTGAGCACTGAGCACCCAGCACCCAGAGCACTGAGCACCGAGCACCCTGAGTACTGAGCACTGAGCACCCAGCACCCCGAGCACTGAGCACTCAGCACCCTGTGTACTGAGCACTGAGCACCCAGCACCCCGAGCACTGAGCACCGAGCACCCTGAGTACTGAGCACCCAGCACACCGAGTACTGAGCACCCAGCACCCTGAGTACTGAGCACCCAGCACCCCGAGCACTGAGCACCGAGCACCCCGAGCACTGAGCACCCAGCACCCCGAGCACTGAGCACCCAGCACCCTGAGTACTGAGCACCCAGCACCCCGAGCACTGAGCACCCAGCACCCTGAGTCCTGAGCACCGAGCACCCTGAGTACTGAGCACCCAGCACCCTGAGCACTGAGCACCCAGCACCCTGAGCACTGAGCACCCAGCACCCTGAGCACTGAGCACCCAGCACCCTGAGTACTGAGCACCCAATGTACTGAGCACTGAGCACCCTGAGCACTGAGCACCGAGCACCCTGAGTATTGAGCACCCAGCACCCTGAGTATTGAGCACCCAATGTACTGAGCACCGAGCACCCTGAGCACTGAGCACCCAGCACCCTGAGTACTGAGCACCCAGCACCCTGAGTACTGAGCAATGAGCACCCTGAGTACTGAGCACCCAGCACCCTGAGTACTGAGCACCCAGCAACATGAGCACTGAGCACCCAGCACCCTGAGCACTGAGCACCCAGCACCCTGAGCACTGAGCACCCAGCACCCTGAGCACTGAGCACCCAGCACCCCGAGCACTGAGCACCCAGCACCCTGAGCACTGAGAACCCTGAGTACTGAGCACTGAGCACCCTGAGTACTGAGCACTGAGCACCCTGAGTATTGAGCACCCAGCACCCTGTGTACTGTGCACCCAGGACCCGGAGCAATGAGCACCCTGAGTACTGAGCACCCAGCACCCTGAGCACTGAGCACCGAGCACCCCGAGCACTGAGCACCCAGCACCCGGAGTACTGAGCACCTAGCACCCTGAGTACTAAGCACCGAGCACCCTGAGTACTGAGCACCCAGTACCCTGAGCACTGAACACACAGCACCCTGAGTACTGAGCTCCCCGAGCACTGAGCACCCAGCACCCTGAGCACTGAGGACCCAGCACCCTGAGTACTGAGCACCCAGCACCCTGAGCACTGAGCACCTAGCACCCTGAGTACTGAGCACCCAGCACCCTGAGCACTGAGCACCCAGCACCCTGAGTACTGAACATCCAGCACCCTGAGCACTGAGCAGCCAGCACCCTGAGTACTGAGCACTGAGCACCCAGCACCCAGAGCACTGAGCACTCAGCACCCTGTGTACTGAGCACTGAGCACCCAGCACCCTGAGCACTGAGCACCCTGAGTACTGAGCACACAGCACCCTGAGCACTGAGCACCCAGCACCCTGAGCACTGAGCACCCAGCACCCTGAGCACTGAGCACTGAGCACCCTGAGTACTGAGCACTGAGCACCCTGAGCACTGAGCACCGAGCACCTTGAGTACTGAGCACTGAGCACCCTGAGCACTGAGCACCCAGCACCCTGAGTACTGAGCACCCAGCACCCTGAGCACTGAGCACCCAGCACGCTGAGTACTGAGCACTGAGCACCGTGAGTACTGAGTACCGAGCACCCTGAGTACTGAGCACCCAGCACCCTGAGCACTGAGCACCCAGCACAACGAGTACTGAGCACCCAGCACCCTGATTACTGAGCACCAAGAACCCCGAGCACTGAGCACCCAGCACCCCGAGCACTGAGCACCCAGCACCCCGAGCACTGAGCACCCAGCACCCTGAGTACTAAGCACCCAGCACCCTGAGTACTGAGCACCCAGCACCCCGAGCACTGAGCACCCAGCACCCTGAGTACTGAGCACTCAGCACCCTGAGCACTGAGCACCCAGCACCCTGAATACTGAGCACCCAGCACCCTGAGTACTGAACACCAAGCACCCCGCGCACTGAGCACCCAGCATCCTGTGCACTGAGCAACGAGCACCCTGAGTACTGAGCACCCAGCACCCTGAGTACTGAGCACCCAGCACCCTGAGCACTGAGCACCCAGCACCCTGAGCACTGAGCACCCAGCACCCTGAGTACTGAGCACCCAGCACCGTGAGTACTGAACACCCAGCACCCTGAGCACTGAGCACTGAGCACCCAGCACCCTGAGCACTAAGCACTGAGCACCCAGCACCCTGAGCACTGAGCACCCAGCACCCCGAGCACTGAGCACCCAGCACCCTGAGCACCCAGCACCCTGAGCACTGAGCACCCTGAGCACTGAGCACTGAGCACCCAGCACCCTGTGTACTGAGCACCCAACACTCTGAGCACTGAGCACCCAGCACGCTGAGTACTGAGCCCTGAGCACCCAGCACCCTTAGTACTGAGCACCCAGCACCCCGAGCACTGAGCACCCAGCAACCTGTGTACTGAGCATCGAGCACCCCGAGCACTGAGCAACCAGCACCCTGAGTACTGAGCACCCAGCACCCTGAGCACTGAGCACCCAGCACCCTGAGCACTGAGCACCCAGCACCCAGAGCACTGAGCACTGAGCACCCTGAGTACTGAGCACTGAGCACCCTGAGCACTGAGCACTGAGCACCCTGAGTACTGAGCACTGAGCACCCTGAGCACTGAGCACCCAGCACCCCGAGCACTGAGCACCCAGCACCCCGAGCACTGAGCACCCAGCACCCCGAGCACTGAGCACCCAGCACCCCGAGCACTGAGCACCCAGCACCCCGAGCACTGAGCACCCAGCACCCCGAGCACCGAGCACACTGAGTACTAAGCACCGAGCACCCTGAGCACTGAGCATCCAGCACCCTGAGCACTGAGCACCCAGCACCCTGAGTACTGAGCACCCAGCACCCCGAGCACTGAGCACCCAGCACCCTGAGTACTGAGCACCCAGCACCCTGATCACTGAGCATCGAGCACCCTGATCACTGAGCACCCAGCAACCTGAGGACTGAGCACCCAGCACCCCGAGCACTGAGCTCCCAGCACCCTGAGCACTGAGAACCCTGAGTACTGAGCACTGAGCACCCTGAGTACTGAGCACTGAGCACCCTGAGTACTGAGCACCCAGCACCCTGAGTACTGAGCACCCAGCACCCTGAGAACTGAGCACCGAGCACCCTGAGCACTGAGCACCCAGCACCCTGAGCACTGAGCACCCAGCACCCCGAGCAGTGAGCACCCCGCACCCTGAGCCCTGAGCACCCGGAGTACTGAGCACTGAGCACCCTGAGTACTGAGCACCCAGCACCCTGAGTACTGAGCACCCAGCACCCTGAGTACTGAGCACCCAGCACCCTGAGCAATGAGCACCCTGAGTACTGAGCACCCAGCACCCTGAGCAATGAGCACCCAGCACCCTGAGTACTGAGCAACCAGCACCCTGAGCACTGAGCACCCAGCACCCTGAGTACTGAGCATCCAGCACCCTGAGCACTGAGCACCCAGCTCCCTGAGTACTGAGCACTGAGCACCCAGCACCCCGAGCTCTGAGCACCCAGCACCCTGTGTACTGAGCACTGAGTACCCAGCACCCCGAGCACTGAGCACCCAGCACCCTGAGCACTGAGCACCCTGAGTACTGAGCACTGAGCACCCTGCACCCTGAGTACTGAGCACCCAGCACCCTGATCACTGAGCACCCTGAGTACTGAGCACCGAGCACCCTGACCACTGAGCACCCAGCACGCTGAGTCCTGAGCACTGAGCACCCTGAGCACTGAGCACCCAGCACCCTGACTACTGAGCACCGAGCACCCTGAGTACTGAGCACCCAGCACTCTGAGCACTGTGCACCCAGCACCCTGAGCACTGAGCACTGAGCACCCCGAGTACTGAGCACCGAGCACCCCGAGCACTGAGCACCCAGCACCCTGAGTACTGAGCACCCAGCACCCTGAGCACTGAGCACCCAGCACCCTGTGTCCTGAGCACCGAGCACCATGAGTACTGAGCACGCAGGACCCTGAGTACTGAGCACCCAGCACCCTGAGTACTGAGCACCCAGCATACTGAGCACCGAGGACGCAGCACCCTGAGTACTGAGCACCCAGCACCCTGAGCACTGAGCACCCAGCACCCTGAGTACTGAGCACTGAGCACCCCGAGTACTGAGCACCGAGCACCCCGAGCACTGAGCACCCAGCACACCGAGCACCGAGCACCCTGAGTACTGAGCACCCAGCACCCTGAGCACTGAGCACCCAGCACCCTGAGCACTGAGCACCCAGCACCCTGAGCACTGAGCACCCTGCACCGTGAGTACTGGGCACCGAGCACCCCGAGCACTGATCACCCAGCACCCTGAGCACTGAGCACCCTTAGTACTGAGCACTGAGCACCCTGAGTACTGAGCACTGAGCACCCTGAGTACTGAGCACCCAGCACCCTGAGTACTGAGCACCCAGCACTCTGAGCAATGATCACCCTGAGTACTGAGCACCCAGCACCTTGAGCACTGAGCACCGAGCACGCCGTGCACTGGGCACCCAGCACCCGGAGTACTGAGCACCCAGCACCCTGAGTACTAAGCACCGAGCACCCTGAGTTCTGAGCACCCAGCACCCTGAGCACTGAACACACAGCACCCTGAGTACTGAGCACCCCGAGCACTGAGCACCCAGCACCCTGAGTACTGAGCACCCAGCACCCTGAGTACTGAGCACCAAGCACCCCGAGCACTGAGCACCCAGCAGACCGAGCACTGAGCACCCAGCACCCCGAGCACTGAGCACCCAGCACCCCGAGCACTGAGCACCCAGCACCCTGAGTACTGAGCACCCAGCACCCGAGTACTGAGCACCCAGCACAATGAGTACTGAGCACCCAGCACCCGAGTACTGAGCACCCAGCACAATGAGTACTGAGCACCCAGCTCCCCGAGCACTGAGCACCCAGCACCCTGAGTACTGAGCACCCAGCACCCCGAGCACTGAGCACCCAGCACCCTGAGCACTGAGCACCCAGCACCCTGAGCACTGAGCACCGAGCACCTCGAGCACTGAGCACCCAGCACCCGGAGTACTGAGCACCTAGCACCCTGAGTACTAAGCACCGAGCACCCTGAGTACTGAGCACCCAGTACCCTGAGCACTGAACACACAGCACCCTGAGTACTGAGCTCCCCGAGCACTGAGCACCCAGCACCCTGAGCACTGAGGACCCAGCACCCTGAGTACTGAGCACCCAGCACCCTGAGCACTGAGCACCTAGCACCCTGAGTACTGAGCACCCAGCACCCTGAGCACTGAGCACCCAGCACCCTGAGTACTGAGCATCCAGCACCCTGAGCACTGAGCAGCCAGCACCCTGAGTACTGAGCACTGAGCACCCAGCACCCAGAGCACTGAGCACTCAGCACCCTGTGTACTGAGCACTGAGCACCCAGCACCCTGAGCACTGAGCACCCTGAGTACTGAGCACCCAGCACCCTGAGCACTGAGCACCCAGCACCCTGAGCACTGAGCACCCAGCACCCTGAGCACTGAGCACTGAGCACCCTGAGTACTGAGCACCGAGCACCCTGAGCACTGAGCACCGAGCACCTTGAGTACTGAGCACTGAGCACCCTGAGCACTGAGCACCCAGCACCCTGAGTACTGAGCACCCAGCACCCTGAGCACTGAGCACCCAGCACGCTGAGTACTGAGCACTGAGCACCGTGAGTACTGAGTACCGAGCACCCTGAGTACTGAGCACCCAGCACCCTGAGCACTGAGCACCCAGCACAACGAGTACTGAGCACCCAGCACCCTGATTACTGAGCACCAAGAACCCTGAGCACTGAGCACCGAGCACCCCGAGCACTGAGCACCCAGCACCCCGAGCACTGAGCACAGAGCACCCTGAGTACTAAGCACCCAGCACCCTGAGTACTGAGCACCCAGCACCCCGAGCACTGAGCACCCAGCACCCTGAGTACTGAGCACTCAGCACCCTGAGCACTGAGCACCCAGCACCCTGAATACTGAGCACCCAGCACCCTGAGTACTGAACACCAAGCACCCCGCGCACTGAGCACCCAGCATCCTGTGCACTGAGCAACGAGCACCCTGAGTACTGAGCACCCAGCACCCTGAGTACTGAGCACCCAGCACCCTGAGCACTGAGCACCCAGCACCCTGAGCACTGAGCACCCAGCACCCTGAGTACTGAGCACCCAGCACCGTGAGTACTGAACACCCAGCACCCTGAGCACTGAGCACTGAGCACCCAGCACCCTGAGCACTAAGCACTGAGCACCCAGCACCCTGAGCACTGAGCACCCAGCACCCCGAGCACTGAGCACCCAGCACCCTGAGCACCCAGCACCCTGAGCACTGAGCACCCTGAGCACTGAGCACTGAGCACCCAGCACCCTGTGTACTGAGCACCCAACACTCTGAGCACTGAGCACCCAGCACGCTGAGTACTGAGCCCTGAGCACCCAGCACCCTTAGTACTGAGCACCCAGCACCCCGAGCACTGAGCACCCAGCAACCTGTGTACTGAGCATCGAGCACCCCGAGCACTGAGCAACCAGCACCCTGAGTACTGAGCACCCAGCACCCTGAGCACTGAGCACCCAGCACCCTGAGCACTGAGCACCCAGCACCCAGAGCACTGAGCACTGAGCACCCTGAGTACTGAGCACTGAGCACCCTGAGCACTGAGCACTGAGCACCCTGAGTACTGAGCACTGAGCACCCTGAGTACTGAGCACCCAGCACCCTGAGTACTGAGCACCCAGCACCCTGAGAACTGAGCACCGAGCACCCTGAGCACTGAGCACCCAGCACCCTGAGCACTGAGCACCCAGCACCCCGAGCAGTGAGCACCCAGCACCCTGAGCCCTGAGCACCCGGAGTACTGAGCACTGAGCACCCTGAGTACTGAGCACCCAGCACCCTGAGTACTGAGCACCCAGCACCCTGAGTACTGAGCACCCAGCACCCTGAGCAATGAGCACCCTGAGTACTGAGCACCCAGCACCCTGAGCAATGAGCACCCAGCACCCTGAGTACTGAGCAACCAGCACCCTGAGCACTGAGCACCCAGCACCCTGAGTACTGAGCATCCAGCACCCTGAGCACTGAGCACCCAGCTCCCTGAGTACTGAGCACTGAGCACCCAGCACCCCGAGCACTGAGCACCCAGCACCCTGTGTACTGAGCACTGAGTACCCAGCACCCCGAGCACTGAGCACCCAGCACCCTGAGCACTGAGCACCCTGAGTACTGAGCACTGAGCACCCTGCACCCTGAGTACTGAGCACCCAGCACCCTGATCACTGAGCACCCTGAGTACTGAGCACCGAGCACCCTGACCACTGAGCACCCAGCACGCTGAGTCCTGAGCACTGAGCACCCTGAGCACTGAGCACCCAGCACCCTGACTACTGAGCACCGAGCACCCTGAGTACTGAGCACCCAGCACTCTGAGCACTGAGCACCCAGCACCCTGAGCACTGAGCACTGAGCACCCCGAGTACTGAGCACCGAGCACCCCGAGCACTGAGCACCCAGCACCCTGAGTACTGAGCACCCAGCACCCTGAGCACTGAGCACCCAGCACCCTGTGTCCTGAGCACCGAGCACCATGAGTACTGAGCACGCAGGACCCTGAGTACTGAGCACCCAGCACCCTGAGTACTGAGCACCCAGCATACTGAGCACCGAGGACGCAGCACCCTGAGTACTGAGCACCCAGCACCCTGAGCACTGAGCACCCAGCACCCTGAGTACTGAGCACTGAGCACCCCGAGTACTGAGCACCGAGCACCCCGAGCACTGAGCACCCAGCACACCGAGCACCGAGCACCCTGAGTACTGAGCACCCAGCACCCTGAGCACTGAGCACCCAGCACCCTGAGCACTGAGCACCCAGCACCCTGAGCACTGAGCACCCTGCACCCTGAGTACTGGGCACCGAGCACCCCGAGCACTGATCACCCAGCACCCTGAGCACTGAGCACCCTTAGTACTGAGCACTGAGCACCCTGAGTACTGAGCACTGAGCACCCTGAGTACTGAGCACCCAGCACCCTGAGTACTGAGCACCCAGCACTCTGAGCAATGATCACCCTGAGTACTGAGCACCCAGCACCTTGAGCACTGAGCACCGAGCACGCCGTGCACTGGGCACCCAGCACCCGGAGTACTGAGCACCCAGCACCCTGAGTACTAAGCACCGAGCACCCTGAGTACTGAGCACCCAGCACCCTGAGCACTGAACACACAGCACCCTGAGTACTGAGCACCCCGAGCACTGAGCACCCAGCACCCTGAGTACTGAGCACCCAGCACCCTGAGTACTGAGCACCAAGCACCCCGAGCACTGAGCACCCAGCAGACCGAGCACTGAGCACCCAGCACCCCGAGCACTGAGCACCCAGCACCCCGAGCACTGAGCACCCAGCACCCTGAGTACTGAGCACCCAGCACCCGAGTACTGAGCACCCAGCACAATGAGTACTGAGCACCCAGCACCCGAGTACTGAGCACCCAGCACAATGAGTACTGAGCACCCAGCTCCCCGAGCACTGAGCACCCAGCACCCTGAGTACTGAGCACCCAGCACCCCGAGCACTGAGCACCCAGCACCCTGAGCACTGAGCACCCAGCACCCTGAGCACTGAGCACCCAGCACCCCGAGCACTGAGCACCAAGCACCCTGAGTACTGAGCACTGAGCACCCAGCACCCCGAGCACTGAGCACTCAGCACCCTGAGTACTCAGCACTGAGCACCCAGCACCCCGAGCACTGAGCACCCAGCACCCTGAGCACTGAGCACCCAGCACCCGAGTACTGAGCACCCAGCACAATGAGTACTGAGCACCCAGCTCCCTGAGTACTGAGAACCCAGCACCCCGAGTACTGAGCACCCAGCACCCTGAGTACTGAGCACTCAGCACCCTGAGCACTGAGGACCCAGCACCCTGAGTACTGAGCACCGAGCACCCTGAGTACTGAGCACCCAGCACCCTGAGTACTGAGCACCCAGCACACTGAGTACTGAGCACCCAGCACCCTGAGCACTGATCACCCAGCACCCTGAGTACTGAGCACCGAGCACCCAGCACCCCGAGGACTGAGCACTCAGCACCCTGTGTACTGAGCACTGAGCACCCAGCACCCCGAGCACTGAGCACCGAGCACCCTGAGTACTGAGCACCCAGCACACCGAGTACTGAGCACCCAGCACCCTGAGTACTGAGCACCCAGCACCCCGAGCACAGAGCACCGAGCACACCGAGCACTGAGCACCCAGCACCCCGAGCACTGAGCACCCAGCACCCTGAGTACTGAGCACCCAGCACCCCGAGCACTGAGCACCCAGCACCCTGAGTACTGAGCACCGAGCACCCTGAGTACTGAGCACCCAGCACCCTGAGCACTGAGCACCCAGCACCCTGAGCACTGAGCACCCAGCACCCTGAGCACTGAGCACCCAGCACCCTGAGTACTGAGCACCCAATGTACTGAGCACTGAGCACCCTGAGCACTGAGCACCCAGCACCCTGAGTAATGAGCACCCAGCACCCTGAGTACTGAGCACCCAATGTACTGAGCACCGAGCACCCTGAGCACTGAGCACCCAGCACCCTGAGTACTGAGCACCCAGCACCCTGAGCACTGAGCACCCTGTGTACTGAGCACTGAGCACCCTGAGTACTGAGCAATGAGCACCCTGAGTACTGAGCACCCAGCACCCTGAGTACTGAGCACCCAGCAACCTGAGCACTGAGCACCCAGCACCCTGAGCACTGAGCACCCAGCACCCTGAGCACTGAGCACCCAGCACCCTGAGCACTGAGCACCCAGCACCCCGAGCACTGAGCACCCAGCACCCTGAGCACTGAGAACCCTGACTACTGAGCACTGAGCACCCTGAGTACTGAGCACTGAGCACCCTGAGTATTGAGCACCCAGCACCCTGAGTACTGAGCACCCAGGACCCGGAGCAATGAGCACCCTGAGTACTGAGCACCCAGCACCCTGAGCACTGAGCACCGAGCACCCCGAGCACTGAGCACCCAGCACCCTGAGTACTGAGCACCCAGTACCCTGAGCACTGAACACACAGCACCCTGAGTACTGAGCTCCCCGAGCACTGAGCACCCAGCACCCTGAGCACTGAGGACCCAGCACCCTGAGTACTGAGCACCCAGCACCCTGAGCACTGAGCACCCAGCACCCTGAGTACTGAGCACCCAGCACCCTGAGCACTGAGCACCCAGCACCCTGAGTACTGAGCATCCAGCACCCTGAGCACTGAGCAGCCAGCACCCTGAGTACTGAGCACTGAGCACCCAGCACCCAGAGCACTGAGCACTCAGCACCCTGTGTACTGAGCACTGAGCACCCAGCACCCTGAGCACTGAGCACCCTGAGTACTGAGCACCCAGCACCCTGAGCACTGAGCACCCAGCACCCCGAGCCCTGAGCACCCAGCACCCTGAGCACTGAGCACTGAGCACCCTGAGTACTGAGCACTGAGCACCCTGAGCACTGAGCACCGAGCACCCTGAGTACTGAGCACTGAGCACCCTGAGCACTGAGCACCCAGCACCCTGAGTACTGAGCACCCAGCACCCTGAGCACTGAGCACCCAGCACGCTGAGTACTGAGCACTGAGCACCGTGAGTACTGAGTACCGAGCAGCCTGAGTACTGAGCACCCAGCACCCTGAGCACTGAGCACCCAGCACAACGAGTACTGAGCACCCAGCACCCTGATTACTGAGCACCAAGTACCCCGAGCACTGAGCACCGAGCACCCCGAGCACTGAGCACCCAGCACCGCGAGCACTGAGCACCCAGCACCCTGAGTACTAAGCACCCAGCACCCTGAGTACTGAGCACCCAGCACCCCGAGCACTGAGCACCCAGCACCCTGAGTACTGAGCACTCAGCACCCTGAGCACTGAGCACCCAGCACCCTGAGTACTGAGCACCCAGCACCCTGAGTACTGAACACCCAGCACCCCGCGCACTGAGCACCCAGCATCCTGAGCACTGAGCAACGAGCACCCTGAGTACTGAGCACCCAGCACCCTGAGTACTGAGCACCCAGCACCCTGAGCACTGAGCACCCAGCACCCTGAGCACTGAGCACCCAGCACCCTGAGTACTGAGCACCCAGCACCGTGAGTACTGAACACCCAGCAACCTGAGCACTGAGCACTGAGCACCCAGCACCCTGAGCACTAAGCACTGAGCACCCAGCACCCTGAGCACTGAGCACCCAGCACCCCGAGCACTGAGCACCCAGCACCCTGAGCACCCAGCACCCTGAGCACTGAGCACCCTGAGCACTGAGCACTGAGCACCCAGCACCCTGAGTACTGAGCACCCCGCACCCCGAGCACTGAGCACCCAGCAACCTGTGTACTGAGCATCGACCACCCCGAGCACTGAGCAACCAGCACCCTGAGTACTGAGCACCCAGCACCCTGAGCACTGAGCACCCAGCACCCTGAGCACTGAGCACCCAGCACCCAGAGCACTGAGCACTGAGCACCCTGAGTACTGAGCACTGAGCACCCTGAGCACTGAGCACTGAGCACCCTGAGTACTGAGCACTGAGCACTGAGCACCCTGAGCACTGAGCACCCAGCACCCCGAGCACTGAGCACCCAGCACCCCGAGCACTGAGCACCCAGCACCCCGAGCACTGGGCACCCAGCACCCCGAGCACTGAGCACCCAGCACCCCGAGCACTGAGCACCCAGCACCCCGAGCACTGAGCACCCAGCACCCCGAGCACCGAGCACCCTGAGTACTAAGCACCGAGCACCCTGAGCACTGAGAATCCAGCACCCTGAGCACTGAGCACCCAGCACCCTGAGTACTGAGCACCCAGCATACTGAGCACCGAGGACGCAGCACCCTGAGTACTGAGCACCCAGCACCCTGAGCACTGAGCACCCAGCACCCTGAGTACTGAGCACTGAGCACCCCGTGTACTGAGCACCGAGCACCCCGAGCACTGAGCACCCAGCACACCGAGCACCGAGCACCCTGAGTACTGAGCACCCAGCACCCTGAGCACTGAGCACCCAGCACCCTGAGCACTGAGCACCCAGCACCCTGAGCACTGAGCACCCTGCACCCTGAGTACTGGGCACTGAGCACCCCGAGCACTGATCACCCAGCACCCTGAGCACTGAGCACCCTTAGTACTGAGCACTGAGCACCCTGAGTACTGAGCACTGAGCACCCTGAGTACTGAGCACCCAGCACCCTGAGTACTGAGCACCCAGCACTCTGAGCAATGATCACCCTGAGTACTGAGCACCCAGCACCTTGAGCACTGAGCACCGAGCACGCCGTGCACTGGGCACCCAGCACCCGGAGTACTGAGCACCCAGCACCCTGAGTACTAAGCACCGAGCACCCTGAGTACTGAGCACCCAGCACCCTGAGCACTGAACACACAGCACCCTGAGTACTGAGCACCCCGAGCACTGAGCACCCAGCACCCTGAGTACTGAGCACCCAGCACCCTGAGTACTGAGCACCAAGCACCCCGAGCACTGAGCACCCAGCAGACTGAGCACTGAGCACCCAGCACCCCGAGCACTGAGCACCCAGCACCCCGAGCACTGAGCACCCAGCACCCTGAGTACTGAGCACCCAGCACCCGAGTACTGAGCACCCAGCACAATGAGTACTGAGCACCCAGCACCCGAGTACTGAGCACCCAGCACAATGAGTACTGAGCACCCAGCTCCCCGAGCACTGAGCACCCAGCACCCTGAGTACTGAGCACCCAGCACCCCGAGCACTGAGCACCCAGCACCCTGAGCACTGAGCACCCAGCACCCTGAGCACTGAGCACCCAGCACCCCGAGCACTGAGCACCAAGCACCCTGAGTACTGAGCACTGAGCACCCAGCACCCCGAGCACTGAGCACTCAGCACCCTGAGTACTCAGCACTGAGCACCCAGCACCCCGAGCACTGAGCACCCAGCACCCTGAGCACTGAGCACCCAGCACCCGAGTACTGAGCACCCAGCACAATGAGTACTGAGCACCCAGCTCCCTGAGTACTGAGCACCCAGCACCCCGAGTACTGAGCACCCAGCACCCTGAGTACTGAGCACTCAGCACCCTGAGCACTGAGGACCCAGCACCCTGAGTACTGAGCACCGAGCACCCTGAGTACTGAGCACCCAGCACCCTGAGTACTGAGCACCCAGCACACTGAGTACTGAGCACCCAGCACCCTGAGCACTGATCTCCCAGCACCCTGAGTACTGAGCACCGAGCACCCAGCACCCCGAGCACTGAGCACTCAGCACCCTGTGTACTGAGCACTGAGCACCCAGCACCCCGAGCACTGAGCACCGAGCACCCTGAGTACTGAGCACCCAGCACACCGAGTACTGAGCACCCAGCACCCTGAGTACTGAGCACCCAGCACCCCGAGCACAGAGCACCGAGCACACCGAGCACTGAGCACCCAGCACCCCGAGCACTGAGCACCCAGCACCCTGAGTACTGAGCACCCAGCACCCCGAGCACTGAGCACCCAGCGCCCTGAGTACTGAGCACCGAGCACCCTGAGTACTGAGCACCCAGCACCCTGAGCACTGAGCACCCAGCACCCTGAGCACTGAGCACCCAGCACCCTGAGCACTGAGCACACAGCACCCTGAGTACTGAGCACCCAATGTACTGAGCACTGAGCACCCTGAGCACTGAGCACCCAGCACCCTGAGTAATGAGCACCCAGCACCCTGAGTACTGAGCACCCAATGTACTGAGCACCGAGCACCCTGAGCACTGAGCACCCAGCACCCTGAGTACTGAGCACCCAGCACCCTGAGCACTGAGCACCCTGAGTACTGAGCACTGAGCACCCTGAGTACTGAGCAATGAGCACCCTGAGCACTGAGCACCCAGCACCCTGAGCACTGAGCACCCAGCACCCTGAGCACTGAGCACCCAGCACCCCGAGCACTGAGCACCCAGCACCCTGAGCACTGAGAACCCTGAGTACTGAGCACTGAGCACCCTGAGTACTGAGCACTGAGCACCCTGAGTATTGAGCACCCAGCACCCTGAGTACTGAGCACCCAGGACCCGGAGCAATGAGCACCCTGAGTACTGAGCACCCAGCACCTTGAGCACTGAGCACCGAGCACCCCGAGCACTGAGCACCCAGCACCCGGAGTACTGAGCACCCAGCACCCTGAGTACTAAGCACCGAGCACCCTGAGTACTGAGCACCCAGTACCCTGAGCACTGAACACACAGCACCCTGAGTACTGAGCTCCCCGAGCACTGAGCACCCAGCACCCTGAGCACTGAGGACCCAGCACCCTGAGTACTGAGCACCCAGCACCCTGAGCACTGAGCACCCAGCACCCTGAGTACTGAGCACCCAGCACCCTGAGCACTGAGCACCCAGCACCCTGAGTACTGAGCATCCAGCACCCTGAGCACGGAGCAGCCAGCACCCTGAGTACTGAGCACTGAGCACCCAGCACCCAGAGCACTGAGCACTCAGCACCCTGTGTACTGAGCACTGAGCACCCAGCACCCTGAGCACTGAGCACCCTGAGTACTGAGCACCCAGCACCCTGAGCACTGAGCACCCAGCACCCCGAGCCCTGAGCACCCAGCACCCTGAGCACTGAGCACTGAGCACCCTGAGTACTGAGCACTGAGCACCCTGAGCACTGAGCACCGAGCACCCTGAGTACTGAGCACTGAGCACCCTGAGCACTGAGCACCCAGCACCCTGAGTACTGAGCACCCAGCACCCTGAGCACTGAGCACCCAGCACGCTGAGTACTGAGCACTGAGCACCGTGAGTACTGAGTACCGAGCACCCTGAGTACTGAGCACCCAGCACCCTGAGCACTGAGCACCCAGCACAACGAGTACTGTGCACCCAGCACCCTGATTACTGAGCACCAAGCACTCCGAGCACTGAGCACCGAGCACCCCGAGCACTGAGCACCCAGCACCCCGAGCACTGAGCACCCAGCACCCTGAGTACTAAGCACCCAGCACCCTGAGTACTGAGCACCCAGCACCCCGAGCACTGAGCACCCAGCACCCTGAGTACTGAGCACTCAGCACCCTGAGCACTGAGCACCCAGCACCCTGAGTACTGAGCACCCAGCACCCTGAGTACTGAACACCCAGCACCCCGCGCACTGAGCACCCAGCATCCTGAGCACTGAGCAACGAGCACCCTGAGTACTGAGCACCCAGCACCCTGAGTACTGAGCACCCAGCACCCTGAGCACTGAGCACCCAGCACCCTGAGCACTGAGCACCCAGCACCCTGAGTACTGAGCACCCAGCACCGTGAGTACTGAACACCCAGCAACCTGAGCACTGAGCACTGAGCACCCAGCACCCTGAGCACTAAGCACTGAGCACCCAGCACCCTGAGCACTGAGCACCCAGCACCCCGAGCACTGAGCACCCAGCACCCTGAGCACCCAGCACCCTGAGCACTGAGCACCCTGAGCACTGAGCACTGAGCACCCAGCACCCTGAGTACTGAGCACCCAACACTCTGAGCACTGAGCACCCAGCACGCTGAGTACTGAACCCTGAGCACCCAGCACCCTGAGTACTGAGCACCCAGCACCCCGAGCACTGAGCACCCAGCAACCTGTGTACTGAGCATCGAGCACCACGAGCACTGAGCAACCAGCACCCTGAGTACTGAGCACCCAGCACCCTGAGCACTGAGCACCCAGCACCCTGAGCACTGAGCACCCAGCACCCAGAGCACTGAGCACTGAGCACCCTGAGTACTGAGCACTGAGCACCCTGAGCACTGAGCACTGAGCACCCTGAGTACTGAGCACTGAGCACTGAGCACCCTGAGCACTGAGCACCCAGCACCCCGAGCACTGAGCACCCAGCACCCCGAGCACTGAGCACCCAGCACCCCGAGCACTGAGCACCCAGCACCCCGAGCACTGAGCACCCAGCACCCCGAGCACTGAGCACCCAGCACCCCGAGCACTGAGCACCCAGCACCCCGAGCACCGAGCACCCTGAGTACTAAGAACCGAGCACCCTGAGCACTGAGCATCCAGCACCCTGAGCACTGAGCACCCAGCACCCTGAGTACTGAGCACCCAGCACCCCGAGCACTGAGCACCCAGGACCCTGAGTACTGAGCACCCAGCACCCTGATCACTGAGCATCGAGCACCCTGATCACTGAGCACCCAGCAACCTGAGGACTGAGCACCCAGCACCCCGAGCACTGAGCTCCCAGCACCCTGAGCACTGAGCACCCTGAGTACTGAGCACTGAGCACCCTGAGTACTGAGCACTGAGCACCCTGAGTACTGAGCACCCAGCACCCTGAGTACTGAGCCCCAGCACCCTGAGAACTGAGCACCGAGCACCCTGAGCACTGAGCACCCAGCACCCTGAGCACTGAGCACCCATCACCCCGAGCAGTGAGCATCCAGCACCCTGAGCCCTGAGCACCCTGAGTACTGAGCACTGAGCACCCTGAGTACTGAGCACCCAGCACCCTGAGTACTGAGCACCCAGCACCCTGAGTACTGAGCACCCAGCACCCTGAGCAATGAGCACCCTGAGTACTGAGCACCCAGCACCCTGAGCAATGAGCACCCAGCACACTGAGTACTGAGCAACCAGCACCCTGAGCACTGAGCACCCAGCACCCTGAGTACTGAGCATCCAGCACCCTGAGCACTGAGCACCCAGCTCCCGGAGTACTGAGAACTGAGCACCCAGCACCCCGAGCACTGAGCACCCAGCACCCTGTGTACTGAGCACTGAGTACCCAGCACACCGAGCACTGAGCACCCAGCACCCTGAGCACTGAGGACCCTGAGTACTGAGCACTGAGCACCCAGCACCCCGAGCACTGAGCACCGAGCTCCCTGAGTACTGAGCACCCAGCACACCGAGTACTGAGCACCCAGCACCCTGAGTACTGAGCACCCAGCACCCCGAGAACTGAGCACCGAGCACCACGAGCACTGAGCACCCAGCACCCCGAGCACTGAGCACCCAGCACCCTGAGTACTGAGCACCGAGCACCCTGAGTACTGAGCACCCAGCACCCTGAGCACTGAGCACCCAGCACCCTGAGCACTGAGCACCCAGCACCCTGAGCACTGAGCACCCAGCACCCTGAGCACTGAGCACCCAGCACGCTGAGTACTGAGCACTGAGAACCGTGAGTACTGAGTACCGAGCCCCCTGAGTACTGAGCACCCAGCACCCTGAGCACTGAGCACCCAGCACAACGAGTACTGAGCACCCAGCACCCTGAGTACTGAGCACCAAGCACCCCGAGCACTGAGCACCGAGCACCCCGAGCACTGAGCACCCAGCACCCCGAGCACTGAGCACCCAGCACCCTGAGTACTAAGCACCCAGCACCCTGAGTACTGAGGACCCAGCACCCTGAATACTGAGCACCCAGCACCCTGAGCACTGAGCACCCAGCACCCTGAGTACTGAGCACCCAGCACCCTGAGCACTGAGGACCCAGCACCCTGAATACTGAGCACCCAGCACCCTGAGCACTGAGCACCCAGCACCCTGAGTACTGAGCACGAGGCACCCTGAGCACTGAGCACCCAGCACCCTAAGTACTGAGCATCCAGCACCCCGAGCACTGAGCACCCAGCACCCTGAGTACTGAGCACTGAGCACCCAGCACCCCGAGCACTGAGCACCGAGCACCCTGAGTACTGAGCACTGAGCACCCAGCACCCCGAGCACTGAGCACTCAGCACCCTGTGTACTGAGCACTGAGCACCCAGCACCCCGAGCACTGAGCACCGAGCACCCTGAGTACTGAGCACCCAGCACACCGAGTACTGAGCACCCAGCACCCTGAGTACTGAGCACCCAGCACCCCGAGCACTGAGCACCGAGCACCCCGAGCACTGAGCACCCAGCACCCCGAGCACTGAGCACCCAGCACCCTGAGTACTGAGCACCCAGCACCGCGAGCACTGAGCACCCAGCACCCTGAGTCCTGAGCACCGAGCACCCTGAGTACTGAGCACCCAGCACCCTGAGCACTGAGCACCCAGCACCCTGAGCACTGAGCACCCAGCACCCTGAGCACTGAGCACCCAGCACCCTGAGTACTGAGCACCCAATGTACTGAGCACTGAGCACCCTGAGCACTGAGCACCCAGCACCCTGAGTATTGAGCACCCAGCACCCTGAGTACTGAGCACCCAATGTACTGAGCACCGAGCACCCTGAGCACTGAGCACCCAGCACCCTGAGTACTGAGCACCCAGCACCCTGAGTACTGAGCAATGAGCACCCTGCGTACTGAGCACCCAGCACCCTGAGTACTGAGCACCCAGCAACATGAGCACTGAGCACCCAGCACCCTGAGCACTGAGCACCCAGCACCCTGAGCACTGAGCACCCAGCACCCTGAGCACTGAGCACCCAGCACCCCGAGCACTGAGCACCCAGCAGCCTGAGCACTGAGAACCCTGAGTACTGAGCACTGAGCACCCTGAGTACTGAGCACTGAGCACCCTGAGTATTGAGCACCCAGCACCCTGTGTCCTGTGCACCCAGGACCCGGAGCAATGAGCACCCTGAGTACTGAGCACCCAGCACCCTGAGCACTGAGCACCGAGCACCCCGAGCACTGAGCACCCAGCACCCGGAGTACTGAGCACCTAGCAACCTGAGTACTAAGCACCGAGCACCCTGAGTACTGAGCACCCAGTACCCTGAGCACTGAACACACAGCACGCTGAATACTGAGCTCCCCGAGCACTGAGCACCCAGCACCCTGAGCACTGAGGACCCAGCACCCTGAGTACTGAGCACCCAGCACCCTGAGCACTGAGCACCTAGCACCCTGAGTATTGAGCACCCAGCACCCTGAGCACTGAGCACCCAGCACCCTGAGTACTGAGCATCCAGCACCCTGAGCACTGAGCAGCCAGCACCCTGAGTACTGAGCACTGAGCACCCAGCACCCAGAGCACTGAGCACTCAGCACCCTGTGTACTGAGCACTGAGCACCCAGCACCCTGAGCACTGAGCACCCTGAGTACTGAGCACCCAGCACCCTGAGCACTGAGCACCCAGCACCCCGAGCACTGAGCACCCAGCACCCTGAGCACTGAGCACTGAGCACCCTGAGTACTGAGCACTGAGCACCCTGAGCACTGAGCACCGAGCACCTTGAGTACTGAGCACTGAGCACCCTGAGCACTGAGCACCCAGCACCCTGAGTACTGAGCACCCAGCACCCTGAGCACTGAGCACCCAGCACGCTGAGTACTGAGCACTGAGCACCGTGAGTACTGAGTACCGAGCACCCTGAGTACTGAGCACCCAGCACCCTGAGCACTGAGCACCCAGCACAACGAGTACTGAGCACCCAGCACCCTGATTACTGAGCACCAAGAACCCCGAGCACTGAGCACCGAGCACCCCGAGCACTGAGCACCCAGCACCCCGAGCACTGAGCACCCAGCACCCTGAGTACTAAGCACCCAGCACCCTGAGTACTGAGCACCCAGCACCCCGAGCACTGAGCACCCAGCACCCTGGGTACTGAGCACTCAGCACCCTGAGCACTGAGCACCCAGCACCCTGAGTACTGAGCACCCAGCACCCTGAGTACTGAACACCCAGCACCCCGCGCACTGAGCACCCAGCATCCTGAGCACTGAGCAACGAGCACCCTGAGTACTGAGCACCCAGCACCCTGAGTACTGAGCACCCAGCACCCTGAGCACTGAGCACCCAGCACCCTGAGCACTGAGCACCCAGCACCCTGAGTACTGAGCACCCAGCACCGTGAGTACTGAACACCCAGCACCCTGAGCACTGAGCACTGAGCACCCAGCACCCTGAGCACTAAGCACTGAGCACCCAGCACCCTGAGCACTGAGCACCCAGCACCCCGAGCACTGAGCACCCAGCACCCTGAGTACTGAGCACCCAGCACCCGAGTACTGAGCACCCAGCACAATGAGTACTGAGCACCCAGCACCCGAGTACTGAGCACCCAGCACAATGAGTACTGAGCACCCAGCTCCCCGAGCACTGAGCACCCAGCACCCTGAGTACTGAGCACCCAGCACCCCGAGCACTGAGCACCCAGCACCCTGAGCACTGAGCACCCAGCACCCTGAGCACTGAGCACCCAGCACCCCGAGCACTGAGCACCAAGCACCCTGAGTACTGAGCACTGAGCACCCAGCACCCCGAGCACTGAGCACTCAGCACCCTGAGTACTCAGCACTGAGCACCCAGCACCCCGAGCACTGAGCACCCAGCACCCTGAGCACTGAGCACCCAGCACCCGAGTACTGAGCACCCAGCACAATGAGTACTGAGCACCCAGCTCCCTGAGTACTGAGCACCCAGCACCCCGAGTACTGAGCACCCAGCACCCTGAGTACTGAGCACTCAGCACCCTGAGCACTGAGGACCCAGCACCCTGAGTACTGAGCACCGAGCACCCTGAGTACTGAGCACCCAGCACCCTGAGTACTGAGCACCCAGCACACTGAGTACTGAGCACCCAGCACCCTGAGCACTGATCACTCAGCACCCTGAGTACTGAGCACCGAGCACCCAGCACCCCGAGCACTGAACACTCAGCACCCTGTGTACTGAGCACTGAGCACCCAGCACCCCGAGCACTGAGCACCGAGCACCCTGAGTACTGAGCACCCAGCACACCGAGTACTGAGCACCCAGCACCCTGAGTACTGAGCACCCAGCACCCCGAGCACAGAGCACCGAGCACACCGAGCACTGAGCACCCAGCACCCCGAGCACTGAGCACCCAGCACCCTGAGTACTGAGCACCCAGCACCCCGAGCACTGAGCACCCAGCACCCTGAGTACTGAGCACCGAGCACCCTGAGTACTGAGCACCCAGCACCCTGAGCACTGAGCACCCAGCACCCTGAGCACTGAGCACCCAGCACCCTGAGCACTGAGCACACAGCACCCTGAGTACTGAGCACCCAATGTACTGAGCACTGAGCACCCTGAGCACTGAGCACCCAGCACCCTGAGTAATGAGCACCCAGCACCCTGAGTACTGAGCACCCAATGTACTGAGCACCGAGCACACTGAGCACTGAGCACCCAGCACCCTGAGTACTGAGCACCCAGCACCCTGAGCACTGAGCACCCTGAGTACTGAGCACTGAGCACCCTGAGTACTGAGCAATGAGCACCCTGAGCACTGAGCACCCAGCACCCTGAGCACTGAGCACCCAGCACCCTGAGCACTGAGCACCCAGCACCCCGAGCACTGAGCACCCAGCACCCTGAGCACTGAGAACCCTGAGTACTGAGCACTGAGCACCCTGAGTACTGAGCACTGAGCACTCTGAGTATTGAGCACCCAGCACCCTGAGTACTGAGCACCCAGGACCCGGAGCAATGAGCACCCGGAGTACTGAGCACCCAGCACCCTGAGTATTAAGCACCGAGCACCCTGAGTACTGAGCACCCAGTACCCTGAGCACTGAACACACAGCACCCTGAGTACTGAGCTCCCCGAGCACTGAGCACCCAGCACCCTGAGCACTGAGGACCCAGCACCCTGAGTACTGAGCACCCAGCACCCTGAGCACTGAGCACCCAGCACCCTGAGTACTGAGCACCCAGCACCCTGAGCACTGAGCACCCAGCACCCTGAGTACTGAGCACTCAGCACCCTGAGCACTGAGCACCCAGCACCCTGAGTACTGAGCACCCAGCACCCCGAGCACTGAGCACCCAGCACCCTGATTACTGAGCACCAAGCACCCCGAGCACTGAGCACCGAGCACCCCGAGCACTGAGCACCCAGCACCCCGAGCACTGAGCACCCAGCACCCTGAGTACTAAGCACCCAGCACCCTGAGTACTGAGCACCCAGCACCCCGAGCACTGAGCACCCAGCACCCTGAGTACTGAGCACTCAGCACCCTGAGCACTGAGCACCCAGCACCCTGAGTACTGAGCACCCAGCACCCTGAGTACTGAACACCCAGCACCCCGCGCACTGAGCACCCAGCATCCTGAGCACTGAGCAACGAGCACCCTGAGTACTGAGCACCCAGCACCCTGAGTACTGAGCACCCAGCACCCTGAGCACTGAGCACCCAGCACCCTGAGCACTGAGCACCCAGCACCCTGAGTACTGAGCACCCAGCACCGTGAGTACTGAACACCCAGCAACCTGAGCACTGAGCACTGAGCACCCAGCACCCTGAGCACTAAGCACTGAGCACCCAGCACCCTGAGCACTGAGCACCCAGCACCCCGAGCACTGAGCACCCAGCACCCTGAGCACCCAGCACCCTGAGCACTGAGCACCCTGAGCACTGAGCACTGAGCACCCAGCACCCTGAGTACTGAGCACCCAACACTCTGAGCACTGAGCACCCAGCACGCTGAGTACTGAACCCTGAGCACCCAGCACCCTGAGTACTGAGCACCCAGCACCCCGAGCACTGAGCACCCAGCAACCTGTGTACTGAGCATCGAGCACCCCGAGCACTGAGCAACCAGCACCCTGAGTACTGAGCACCCAGCACCCTGAGCACTGAGCACCCAGCACCCTGAGCACTGAGCACCCAGCACCCAGAGCACTGAGCACTGAGCACCCTGAGTACTGAGCACTGAGCACCCTGAGCACTGAGCACTGAGCACCCTGAGTACTGAGCACTGAGCACTGAGCACCCTGAGCACTGAGCACCCAGCACCCCGAGCACTGAGCACCCAGCACCCCGAGCACTGAGCACCCAGCACCCCGAGCACTGAGCACCCAGCACCCCGAGCACTGAGCACCCAGCACCCCGAGCACTGAGCACCCAGCACCCCGAGCACTGAGCACTCAGCACCCCGAGCACCGAGCACCCTGAGTACTAAGCACCGAGCACCCTGAGCACTGAGCATCCAGCACCCTGAGCACTGAGCACCCAGCACCCTGAGTACTGAGCACCCAGCACCCCGAGCACTGAGCACCCAGGACCCTGAGTACTGAGCACCCAGCACCCTGATCACTGAGCATCGAGCACCCTGATCACTGAGCACCCAGCAACCTGAGGACTGAGCACCCAGCACCCCGAGCACTGAGCTCCCAGCACCCTGAGCACTGAGCACCCTGAGTACTGAGCACTGAGCACCCTGAGTACTGAGCACTGAGCACCCTGAGTACTGAGCACCCAGCACCCTGAGTACTGAGCCCCAGCACCCTGAGAACTGAGCACCGAGCACCCTGAGCACTGAGCACCCAGCACCCTGAGCACTGAGCACCCAGCACCCCGAGCAGTGAGCACCCAGCACCCTGAGCCCTGAGCACCCTGAGTACTGAGCACTGAGCACCCTGAGTACTGAGCACCCAGCACCCTGAGTACTGAGCACCCAGCACCCTGAGTACTGAGCACCCAGCACCCTGAGCAATGAGCACCCTGAGTACTGAGCACCCAGCACCCTGAGCAATGAGCACACAGCACACTGAGTACTGAGCAACCAGCACCCTGAGCACTGAGCACCCAGCACCCTGAGTACTGAGCATCCAGCACCCTGAGCACTGAGCACCCAGCTCCCTGAGTACTGAGCACTGAGCACCCAGCACCCCGAGCACTGAGCACCCAGCACCCTGTGTACTGAGCACTGAGTACCCAGCACACCGAGCACTGAGCACCCAGCACCCTGAGCACTGAGCACCCTGAGTACTGAGCACTGAGCACCCAGCACCCCGAGCACTGAGCACCGAGCTCCCTGAGTACTGAGCACCCAGCACACCGAGTACTGAGCACCCAGCACCCTGAGTACTGAGCACCCAGCACCCCGAGAACTGAGCACCGAGCACCACGAGCACTGAGCACCCAGCACCCCGAGCACTGAGCACCCAGCACCCTGAGTACTGAGCACCGAGCACCCTGAGTACTGAGCACCCAGCACCCTGAGCACTGAGCACCCAGCACCCTGAGCACTGAGCACCCAGCACCCTGAGCACTGAGCACCCAGCACCCTGAGCACTGAGCACCCAGCACGCTGAGTACTGAGCACTGAGAACCGTGAGTACTGAGTACCGAGCACCCTGAGTACTGAGCACCCAGCACCCTGAGCACTGAGCACCCAGCACAACGAGTACTGAGCACCCAGCACCCTGAGTACTGAGCACCAAGCACCCCGAGCACTGAGCACCGAGCACCCCGAGCACTGAGCACCCAGCACCCCGAGCACTGAGCACCCAGCACCCTGAGTACTAAGCACCCAGCACCCCGAGTACTGAGCACCGAGCACCCCGAGCACTGAGCACCCAGCACCCCGAGAACTGAGCACCCAGCACCCTGAGCACTGAGCACCCAGCACCCCGAGTACTGAGCACCCAGCACCCTGAGTACTGAGCACTCAGCACCCTGAGCACTGAGCACCCAGCACCCTGAGTACTGAGCAACCAGCACCCTGAGTACTGAACACCAAGCACCCTGAGTACTGAGCACCCAGCACCCCGAGTACTGAGCACTGAGCACTATGAGTACTGAGCACCCAGCACCCTGCGAACTGAGCACCCAGTACCCTGAGCACTGAACACACAGAACCCTGAGTACTGAGCACCCCGAGCACTGAGCACCCAGCACCCTGAGCACTGAGGACCCAGCACCCTGAGTACTGAGCACCCAGCACCCTGAGCACTGAGCACCCAGCACCCTGAGTACTGAGCACGAGGCACCCTGAGCACTGAGCACCCAGCACCCTAAGTACTGAGCATCCAGCACCCCGAGCACTGAGCACCCAGCACCCTGAGTACTGAGCACTGAGCACCCAGCACCCCGAGCACTGAGCACCGAGCACCCTGAGTACTGAGCACTGAGCACCCAGCACCCCGAGCACTGAGCACTCAGCACCCTGTGTACTGAGCACTGAGCACCCAGCACCCCGAGCACTGAGCACCGAGCACCCTGAGTACTGAGCACCCAGCACACCGAGTACTGAGCACCCAGCACCCTGAGCACTGAGCACCCAGCACCCCGAGCACTGAGCACCCAGCAGCCTGAGCACTGAGAACCCTGAGTACTGAGCACTGAGCACCCTGAGTACTGAGCACTGAGCACCCTGAGTATTGAGCACCCAGCACCCTGTGTACTGTGCACCCAGGACCCGGAGCAATGAGCACCCTGAGTACTGAGCACCCAGCACCCTGAGCACTGAGCACCGAGCACCCCGAGCACTGAGCACCCAGCACCCGGAGTACTGAGCACCTAGCACCCTGAGTACTAAGCACCGAGCACCCTGAGTACTGAGCACCCAGTACCCTGAGCACTGAACACACAGCACCCTGAGTACTGAGCTCCCCGAGCACTGAGCACCCAGCACCCTGAGCACTGAGGACCCAGCACCCTGAGTACTGAGCACCCAGCACCCTGAGCACTGAGCACCTAGCACCCTGAGTACTGAGCACCCAGCACCCTGAGCACTGAGCACCCAGCACCCTGAGTACTGAGCATCCAGCACCCTGAGCACTGAGCAGCCAGCACCCTGAGTACTGAGCACTGAGCACCCAGCACCCAGAGCACTGAGCACTCAGCACCCTGTGTACTGAGCACTGAGCACCCAGCACCCTGAGCACTGAGCACCCTGAGTACTGAGCACCCAGCACCCTGAGCACTGAGCACCCAGCACCCCGAGCACTGAGCACCCAGCACCCTGAGCACTGAGCACTGAGCACCCTGAGTACTGAGCACTGAGCACCCTGAGCACTGAGCACCGAGCACCTTGAGTACTGAGCACTGAGCACCCTGAGCACTGAGCACCCAGCACCCTGAGTACTGAGCACCCAGCACCCTGAGCACTGAGCACCCAGCACCCTGAGTACTAAGCACCCAGCACCCTGAGTACTGAGCACCCAGCACCCCGAGCACTGAGCACCCAGCACCCTGAGTACTGAGCACTCAGCACCCTGAGCACTGAGCACCCAGCACCCTGAGTACTGAGCACCCAGCACCCTGAGTACTGAACACCCAGCACCCCGCGCACTGAGCACCCAGCATCCTGAGCACTGAGCAACGAGCACCCTGAGTACTGAGCACCCAGCACCCTGAGTACTGAGCACCCAGCACCCTGAGCACTGAGCACCCAGCACCCTGAGCACTGAGCATCCAGCACCCTGAGCACTGAGCACCCAGCACCCTGAGTACTGAGCACCCAGCACCCCGAGCACTGAGCACCCAGCACCCTGAGTACTGAGCACCCAGCACCCTGATCACTGAGCATCGAGCACAATGATCACTGAGCACCCAGCAACCTGAGGACTGAGCACCCAGCACCCCGAGCACTGAGCTCCCAGCACCCTGAGCACTGAGAACCCTGAGTACTGAGCACTGAGCACCCTGAGTACTGAGCACTGAGCACCCTGAGTACTGAGCACCCAGCACCCTGAGTACTGAGCACCCAGCACCCTGAGAACTGAGCACCGAGCACCCTGAGCACTGAGCACCCAGCACCCTGAGCACTGAGCACCCAGCACCCCGAGCAGTGAGCACCCAGCACCCTGAGCCCTGAGCACCCGGAGTACTGAGCACTGAGCACCCTGAGTACTGAGCACCCAGCACCCTGAGTACTGAGCACCCAGCACCCTGAGTACTGAGCACCCAGCACCCTGAGCAATGAGCACCCTGAGTACTGAGCACCCAGCACCCTGAGCAATGAGCACCCAGCACCCTGAGTACTGAGCAACCAGCACCCTGAGCACTGAGCACCCAGCACCCTGAGTACTGAGCATCCAGCACCCTGAGCACTGAGCACCCAGCTCCCTGAGTACTGAGCACTGAGCACCCAGCACCCCGAGCACTGAGCACCCAGCACCCTGTGTACTGAGCACTGAGTACCCAGCACCCCGAGCACTGAGCACCCAGCACCCTGAGCACTGAGCACCCTGAGTACTGAGCACTGAGCACCCTGCACCCTGAGTACTGAGCACCCAGCACCCTGATCACTGAGCACCCTGAGTACTGAGCACCGAGCACCCTGACCACTGAGCACCCAGCACGCTGAGTACTGAGCACTGAGCACCCTGAGCACTGAGCACCCAGCACCCTGAGTACTGAGCACCGAGCACCCTGAGTACTGAGCACCCAGCACTCTGAGCACTGAGCACCCAGCACCCTGAGCACTGAGCACTGAGCACCCCGAGTACTGAGCACCCAGCACCCCGAGCACTGAGCACCCAGCACCCTGAGTACTGAGCACCCAGCACCCTGAGCACTGAGCACCCAGCACCCTGAGTCCTGAGCACCGAGCACCATGAGTACTGAGCACGCAGGACCCTGAGTACTGAGCACCCAGCACCCTGAGTACTGAGCACCCAGCATACTGAGCACCGAGGACGCAGCACCCTGAGTACTGAGCACCCAGCACCCTGAGCACTGAGCACCCAGCACCCTGAGTACTGAGCACTGAGCACCCCGAGTACTGAGCAACGAGCACCGCGAGCACTGAGCACCCAGCACACCGAGCACCGAGCACCCTGAGTACTGAGCACCCAGCACCCTGAGCACTGAGCACCCAGCACCCTGAGCACTGACCACCCAGCACCCTGAGCACTGAGCTCCCAGCACCCTGAGCACTGAGCACCCTGAGTACTGAGCACTGAGCACCCTGAGTACTGAGCACTGAGCACCCTGAGTACTGAGCACCCAGCACCCTGAGTACTGAGCCCCAGCACCCTGAGAACTGAGCACCGAGCACCCTGAGCACTGAGCACCCAGCACCCTGAGCACTGAGCACCCAGCACCACGAGCAGTGAGCACCCAGCACCCTGAGCCCTGAGCACCCTGAGTACTGAGCACTGAGCACCCTGAGTACTGAGCACTGAGCACCCTGAGTACTGAGCACTGAGCACTGAGCACCCTGAGCACTGAGCACCCAGCACCCCGAGCACTGAGCACCCAGCACCCCGAGCACTGAGCACCCAGCACCCCGAGCACTGAGCACCCAGCACCCCGAGCACTGAGCACCCAGCACCCCGAGCACTGAGCACCCAGCACCCCGAGCACTGAGCACCCAGCACCCCGAGCACCGAGCACCCTGAGTACTAAGCACCGAGCACCCTGAGCACTGAGCATCCAGCACCCTGAGCACTGAGCACCCAGCACCCTGAGTACTGAGCACCCAGCACCCCGAGCACTGAGCACCCAGGACCCTGAGTACTGAGCACCCAGCACCCTGATCACTGAGCATCGAGCACCCTGATCACTGAGCACCCAGCAACCTGAGGACTGAGCACCCAGCACCCCGAGCACTGAGCTCCCAGCACCCTGAGCACTGAGCACCCTGAGTACTGAGCACTGAGCACCCTGAGTACTGAGCACTGAGCACCCTGAGTACTGAGCACCCAGCAACCTGAGTACTGAGCCCCAGCACCCTGAGAACAGAGCACCGAGCACCCTGAGCACTGAGCACCCAGCACCCTGAGCACTGAGCACCCAGCACCACGAGCAGTGAGCACCCAGCACCCTGAGCCCTGAGCACCCTGAGTACTGAGCACTGAGCACCCTGAGTACTGAGCACCCAGCACCCTGAGTACTGAGCACCCAGCACCCTGAGTACTGAGCACCCAGCACCCTGAGCAATGAGCACCCTGAGTACTGAGCACCCAGCACCCTAAGCAATGAGCACCCAGCACCCTGAGTACTGAGCAACCAGCACCCTGAGCACTGAGCACCCAGCACCCTGAGTACTGAGCATCCAGCACCCTGAGCACTGAACACCCAGCTCCCTGAGTACTGAGCACTGAGCACCCAGCACCCCGAGCAGTGAGCACCCAGCACCCTGTGTACTGAGCACTGAGCACCGAGCACCCTGAGTACTGAGCACCCAGCACACCGAGTACTGAGCACCCAGCACCCTGAGTACTGAGCACCCAGCACCCCGAGAACTGAGCACCGAGCACCACGAGCACTGAGCACCCAGCACCCCGAGCACTGAGCACCCAGCACCCTGAGTACTGAGCACCGAGCACCCTGAGTACTGAGCACCCAGCACCCTGAGCACTGAGCACCCAGCACCCTGAGCACTGAGCACCCAGCACCCTGAGCACTGAGCACCCAGCACCCTGAGTACTGAGCACCCAATGTACTGAGCACTGAGCACCCTGAGCACTGAGCACCCAGCACCCTGAGTAATGAGCACCCAGCACCCTGAGTACTGAGCACCCTGAGTACTGAGCACTGAGCACCCTGAGCACTGAGCACCGAGCACCCTGAGTACTGAGCACTGAGCACCCTGAGCACTGAGCACCCAGCACCCTGAGTACTGAGCACCCAGCACCCTGAGCACTGAGCACCCAGCACGCTGAGTACTGAGCACTGAGCACCATGAGTACTGAGTACCGAGCACCCTGAGTACTGAGCACCCAGCACCCTGAGCACTGAGCACCCAGCACAACGAGTACTGAGCACCCAGCACCCTGATTACTGAGCACCAAGCACCCCGAGCACTGAGCACCGAGCACCCCGAGCACTGAGCACCCAGCACCCCGAGCACTGAGCACCCAGCACCCTGAGTACTAAGCACCCAGCACCCTGAGTACTGAGCACCCAGCACCCCGAGCACTGAGCACACAGCACCCTGAGTACTGAGCACTCAGCACCCTGAGCACTGAGCACCCAGCACCCTGAGTACTGAGCACCCAGCACCCTGAGTACTGAACACCCAGCACCCCGCGCACTGAGCACCCAGCATCCTGAGCACTGAGCAACGAGCACCCTGAGTACTGAGCACCCAGCACCCTGAGTACTGAGCACCCAGCACCCTGAGCACTGAGCACCCAGCACCCTGAGCACTGAGCACCCAGCACCCTGAGTACTGAGCACCCAGCACCGTGAGTACTGAACACCCAGCAACCTGAGCACTGAGCACTGAGCACCCAGCACCCTGAGCACTAAGCACTGAGCACCCAGCACCCTGAGCACTGAGCACCCAGCACCCCGAGCACTGAGCACCCAGCACCCTGAGCACCCAGCACCCTGAGCATTGAGCACCCTGAGCACTGAGCACTGAGCACCCAGCACCCTGAGTACTGAGCACCCAACACTCTGAGCACTGAGCACCCAGCACGCTGAGTACTGAGCCCTGAGCACCCAGCACACTGAGTACTGAGCACCCAGCACCCCGAGCACTGAGCACCCAGCAACCTGTGTACTGAGCATCGAGCACCCCGAGCACTGAGCAACCAGCACCCTGAGTACTGAGCACCCAGCACCCTGAGCACTGAGCACCCAGCACCCTGAGCACTGAGCACCCAGCACCCAGAGCACTGAGCACTGAGCACCCTGAGTACTGAGCACTGAGCACCCTGAGCACTGAGCACTGAGCACCCTGAGTACTGAGCACTGAGCACTGAGCACCCTGAGCACTGAGCACCCAGCACCCCGAGCACTGAGCACCCAGCACCCCGAGCACTGAGCACCCAGCACCCCGAGCACTGAGCACCCAGCACCCCGAGCACTGAGCACCCAGCACCCCGAGCACTGAGCACCCAGCACCCCGAGCACTGAGCACCCAGCACCCCGAGCACCGAGCACCCTGCGTACTAAGCACCGAGCACCCTGAGCACTGAGCATCCAGCACCCTGAGCACTGAGCACCCAGCACCCTGAGTACTGAGCACCCAGCACCCCGAGCACTGAGCACCCAGGACCCTGAGTACTGAGCACCCAGCACCCTGATCACTGAGCATCGAGCACCCTGATCACTGAGCACCCAGCAACCTGAGGACTGAGCACCCAGCACCCCGAGCACTGAGCTCCCAGCACCCTGAGCACTGAGCACCCTGAGTACTGAGCACTGAGCACCCTGAGTACTGAGCACTGAGCACCCTGAGTACTGAGGACCCAGCACCCTGAGTACTGAGCCCCAGCACCCTGAGAACTGAGCACCGAGCACCCTGAGCACTGAGCACCCAGCACCCTGAGCACTGAGCACCCAGCACCCCGAGCAGTGAGCACCCAGCACCCTGAGCCCTGAGCACCCTGAGTACTGAGCACTGAGCACCCTGAGTACTGAGCACCCAGCACCCTGAGTACTGAGCACCCAGCACCCTGAGTACTGAGCACCCAGCACCCTGAGCAATGAGCACCCTGAGTACTGAGCACCCAGCACCCTGAGCAATGAGCACCCAGCACACTGAGTACTGAGCAACCAGCACCCTGAGCACTGAGCACCCAGCACCCTGAGTACTGAGCATCCAGCACCCTGAGCACTGAGCACCCAGCTCCCTGAGTACTGAGCACTGAGCACCCAGCACCCCGAGCACTGAGCACCCAGCACCCTGTGTACTGAGCACTGAGTACCCAGCACACCGAGCACTGAGCACCCAGCACCCTGAGCACTGAGCACCCTGAGTACTGAGCACTGAGCACCCAGCACCCCGAGCACTGAGCACCGAGCACCCTGAGTACTGAGCACCCAGCACACCGAGTACTGAGCACCCAGCACCCTGAGTACTGAGCACCCAGCACCCCGAGAACTGAGCACCGAGCACCACGAGCACTGAGCACCCAGCACCCCGAGCACTGAGCACCCAGCACCCTGAGTACTGAGCACCGAGCACCCTGAGTACTGAGCACCCAGCACCCTGAGCACTGAGCACCCAGCACCCTGAGCACTGAGCACCCAGCACCCTGAGCACTGAGCACCCAGCACCCTGAGTACTGAGCACCCAATGTACTGAGCACTGAGCACCCTGAGCACTGAGCACCCAGCACCCTGAGTACTGAGCACCCAGCACCCTGAGTACTGAGCACCCAATGTACTGAGCACCGAGCACCCTGAGCACTGAGCACCCAGCACCCTGAGTACTGAGCACCCAGCACCCTGAGCACTGAGCACCCTGAGTACTGAGCACTGAGCACCCTGAGTACTGAGCAATGAGCACCCTGAGTACTGAGCACCCAGCACCCTGAGTACTGAGCACCCAGCAACCTGAGCACTGAGCACCCAGCACCCTGAGCACTGAGCACCGAGCACACTGAGCACTGAGCACCCAGCACCCTGAGCACTGAGCACCCAGCACCCCGAGCACTGAGCACCCAGCACCCTGAGCACTGAGAACCCTGAGTACTGAGCACTGAGCACCCTGAGAACTGAGCACTGAGCACCCTGAGTATTGAGCACCCAGCACCCTGAGTACTGAGCACCCAGGACCCGGAGCAATGAGCACCCTGAGTACTGAGCACCCAGCACCCTGAGCACTGAGCACCGAGCACCCCGAGCACTGAGCACCCAGCACCCGGAGTACTGAGCACCCAGCACCCTGAGTACTAAGCACCGAGCACCCTGAGTACTGAGCACCCAGTACCCTGAGCACTGAACACACAGCACCCTGAGTACTGAGCTCCCCGAGCACTGAGCACCCAGCACCCTGAGCACTGAGGACCCAGCACCCTGAGTACTGAGCACCCAGCACCCTGAGCACTGAGCACCCAGCACCCTCAGTACTGAGCACCCAGCAACCTGAGCACTGAGCACCCAGCACCCTGAGTACTGAGCATCCAGCACCCTGAGCACTGAGCAGCCAGCACCCTGAGTACTGAGCACTGAGCACCCAGCACCCAGAGCACTGAGCACTCAGCACCCTGTGTACTGAGCACTGAGCACCCAGCACCCTGAGCACTGAGCACCCTGAGTACTGAGCACCCAGCACCCTGAGCACTGAGCACCCAGCACCCCGAGCACTGAGCACCCAGCACCCTGAGCACTGAGCACTGAGCACCCTGAGTACTGAGCACTGAGCACCCTGAGCACTGAGCACCGAGCACCCTGAGTACTGAGCACTGAGCACCCAGCACCCCGAGCAGTGAGCACCCAGCACCCTGTGTACTGAGCACTGAGCACCGAGCACCCTGAGTACTGAGCACCCAGCACACCGAGTACTGAGCACCCAGCACCCTGAGTACTGAGCACCCAGCACCCCGAGAACTGAGCACCGAGCACCACGAGCACTGAGCACCCAGCACCCCGAGCACTGAGCACCTAGCACCCTGAGTACTGAGCACCGAGCACCCTGAGTACTGAGCACCCAGCACCCTGAGCACTGAGCACCCAGCACCCTGAGCACTGAGCACCCAGCACCCTGAGCACTGAGCACCCAGCACCCTGAGTACTGAGCACCCAATGTACTGAGCACTGAGCACCCTGAGCACTGAGCACCCAGCACCCTGAGTAATGAGCACCCAGCACCCTGAGTACTGAGCACCCTGAGTACTGAGCACTGAGCACCCTGAGCACTGAGCACCGAGCACCCTGAGTACTGAGCACTGAGCACCCTGAGCACTGAGCACCCAGCACCCTGAGTACTGAGCACCCAGCACCCTGAGCACTGAGCACCCAGCACGCTGAGTACTGAGCACTGAGCACCATGAGTACTGAGTACCGAGCACCCTGAGTACTGAGCACCCAGCACCCTGAGCACTGAGCACCCAGCACAACGAGTACTGAGCACCCAGCACCCTGATTACTGAGCACCAAGCACCCCGAGCACTGAGCACCGAGCACCCCGAGCACTGAGCACCCAGCACCCCGAGCACTGAGCACCCAGCACCCTGAGTACTAAGCACCCAGCACCCTGAGTACTGAGCACCCAGCACCCCGAGCACTGAGCACACAGCACCCTGAGTACTGAGCACTCAGCACCCTGAGCACTGAGCACCCAGCACCCTGAGTACTGAGCACCCAGCACCCTGAGTACTGAACACCCAGCACCCCGCGCACTGAGCACCCAGCATCCTGAGCACTGAGCAACGAGCACCCTGAGTACTGAGCACCCAGCACCCTGAGTACTGAGCACCCAGCACCCTGAGCACTGAGCACCCAGCACCCTGAGCACTGAGCACCCAGCACCCTGAGTACTGAGCACCCAGCACCGTGAGCACTAAGCACTGAGCACCCAGCACCCTGAGCACTGAGCACCCAGCACCCCGAGCACTGAGCACCCAGCACCCTGAGCACCCAGCACCCTGAGCACTGAGCACCCTGAGCACTGAGCACTGAGCACCCAGCACCCTGAGTACTGAGCACCCAACACTCTGAGCACTGAGCACCCAGCACGCTGAGTACTGAGCCCTGAGCACCCAGCACCCTGAGTACTGAGCACCCAGCACCCCGAGCACTGAGCACCCAGCAACCTGTGTACTGAGCATCGAGCACCCCGAGCACTGAGCAACCAGCACCCTGAGTACTGAGCACCCAGCACCCTGAGCACTGAGCACCCAGCACCCTGAGCACTGAGCACCCAGCACCCAGAGCACTGAGCACTGAGCACCCTGAGTAGTGAGCACTGAGCACCCTGAGCACTGAGCACTGAGCACCCTGAGTACTGAGCACTGAACACCCTGAGCACTGAGCACCCAGCACCCCGAGCACTGAGCACCCAGCACCCCGAGCACTGAGCACCCAGCACCCCGAGCACTGAGCACCCAGCACCCCGAGCACTGAGCACCCAGCACCCCGAGCACTGAGCACCCAGCACCCCGAGCACTGAGCACCCAGCACCCCGAGCACCGAGCACCCTGAGTACTAAGCACCGAGCACCCTGAGCACTGAGCATCCAGCACCCTGAGCACTGAGCACCCAGCACCCTGAGTACTGAGCACCCAGCACCCCGAGCACTGAGCACCCAGGACCCTGAGTACTGAGCACCCAGCACCCTGATCACTGAGCATCGAGCACCCCGAGCACTGAGCACCCAGCAACCTGAGGACTGAGCACCCAGCACCCCGAGCACTGAGCTCCCAGCACCCTGAGCACTGAGCACCCTGAGTACTGAGCACTGAGCACCCTGAGTACTGAGCACTGAGCACCCTGAGTACTGAGCACCCAGCACCCTGAGTACTGAGCCCCAGCACCCTGAGAACTGAGCACCGAGCACCCTGAGCACTGAGCACCCAGCACCCTGAGCACTGAGCACCCAGCACCCCGAGCAGTGAGCACCCAGCACCCTGAGCCCTGAGCACCCTGAGTACTGAGCACTGAGCACCCTGAGTACTGAGCACCCAGCACCCTGAGTACTGAGCACCCAGCACCCTGAGTACTGAGCACCCAGCACCCTGAGCAATGAGCACCCTGAGTACTGAGCACCCAGCACCCTGAGCAATGAGCACCCAGCACACTGAGTACTGAGCAACCAGCACCCTGAGCACTGAGCACCCAGCACCCTGAGTACTGAGCATCCAGCACCCTGAGCACTGAGCACCCAGCTCCCTGAGTACTGAGCACTGAGCACCCAGCACCCCGAGCACTGAGCACCCAGCACCCTGTGTACTGAGCACTGAGTACCCAGCACACCGAGCACTGAGCACCCAGCACCCTGAGCACTGAGCACCCTGAGTACTGAGCACTGAGCACCCAGCACCCCGAGCACTGAGCACCGAGCACCCTGAGTACTGAGCACCCAGCACACCGAGTACTGAGCACCCAGCACCCTGAGTACTGAGCACCCAGCACCCCGAGAACTGAGCACCGAGCACCACGAGCACTGAGCACCCAGCACCCCGAGCACTGAGCACCCAGCACCCTGAGTACTGAGCACCGAGCACCCTGAGTACTGAGCACCCAGCACCCTGAGCACTGAGCACCCAGCACCCTGAGCACTGAGCACCCAGCACCCTGAGCACTGAGCACCCAGCACCCTGAGTACTGAGCACCCAATGTACTGAGCACTGAGCACCCTGAGCACTGAGCACCCAGCACCCTGAGTACTGAGCACCCAGCACCCTGAGTACTGAGCACCCAATGTACTGAGCACCGAGCACCCTGAGCACTGAGCACCCAGCACCCTGAGTACTGAGCACCCAGCACCCTGAGCACTGAGCACCCTGAGTACTGAGCACTGAGCACCCTGAGTACTGAGCAATGAGCACCCTGAGTACTGAGCACCCAGCACCCTGAGTACTGAGCACCCAGCAACCTGAGCACTGAGCACCCAGCACCCTGAGCACTGAGCACCGAGCACACTGAGCACTGAGCACCCAGCACCCTGAGCACTGAGCACCCAGCACCCCGAGCACTGAGCACCCAGCACCCTGAGCACTGAGAACCCTGAGTACTGAGCACTGAGCACCCTGAGAACTGAGCACTGAGCACCCTGAGTATTGAGCACCCAGCACCCTGAGTACTGAGCACCCAGGACCCGGAGCAATGAGCACCCTGAGTACTGAGCACCCAGCACCCTGAGCACTGAGCACCGAGCACCCCGAGCACTGAGCACCCAGCACCCGGAGTACTGAGCACCCAGCACCCTGAGTACTAAGCACCGAGCACCCTGAGTACTGAGCACCCAGTACCCTGAGCACTGAACACACAGCACCCTGAGTACTGAGCTCCCCGAGCACTGAGCACCCAGCACCCTGAGCACTGAGGACCCAGCACCCTGAGTACTGAGCACCCAGCACCCTGAGCACTGAGCACCCAGCACCCTCAGTACTGAGCACCCAGCAACCTGAGCACTGAGCACCCAGCACCCTGAGTACTGAGCATCCAGCACCCTGAGCACTGAGCAGCCAGCACCCTGAGTACTGAGCACTGAGCACCCAGCACCCAGAGCACTGAGCACTCAGCACCCTGTGTACTGAGCACTGAGCACCCAGCACCCTGAGCACTGAGCACCCTGAGTACTGAGCACCCAGCACCCTGAGCACTGAGCACCCAGCACCCCGAGCACTGAGCACCCAGCACCCTGAGCAATGAGCACTGAGCACCCTGAGTACTGAGCACTGAGCACCCTGAGCACTGAGCACCGAGCACCCTGAGTACTGAGCACTGAGCACCCTGAGCACTGAGCACCCAGCACCCTGAGTATTGAGCACCCAGCACCCTGAGCACTGAGCACCCAGCACGCTGAGTACTGAGCACTGAGCACCGTGAGTACTGAGTACCGAGCACCCTGAGTACTGAGCACCCAGCACCCTGAGCACTGAGCACCCAGCACAACGAGTACTGAGCACCCAGCACCCTGATTACTGAGCACCAAGCACCCCGAGCACTGAGCACCGAGCACCCCGAGCACTGAGCACCCAGCACCCCGAGCACTGAGCACCCAGCACCCTGAGAACTAAGCACCCAGCACCCTGAGTACTGAGCACCCAGCACCCCGAGCACTGAGCACCCAGCACCCTGAGTACTGAGCACTCAGCACCCTGAGCACTGAGCACCCAGCACCCTGAGTACTGAGCACCCAGCACCCTGAGTACTGAACACCCAGCACCCCGCGCACTGAGCACCCAGCATCCTGAGCACTGAGCAACGAGCACCCTGAGTACTGAGCAGCCAGCACCCTGAGTACTGAGCACCCAGCACCCTGAGCACTGAGCACCCAGCACCCTGAGCACTGAGCACCCAGCACCCTGAGTACTGAGCACCCAGCACCGTGAGTACTGAACACCCAGCACCCTGAGCACTGAGCACTGAGCACCCAGCAAGCAGCCTGAGCATTAAGCACTGAGCACCCAGCACCCTGAGCACTGAGCACCCAGCACCCCGAGCACTGAGCACCCAGCACCCTGAGCACCCAGCACCCTGAGCACTGAGCACCCTGAGCACTGAGCACTGAGCACCCAGCACCCTGAGTACTGAGCACCCAACACTCTGAGCACTGAGCACCCAGCACGCTGAGTACTGAGCACTGAGCACCCTGAGCACTGAGCACTGAGCACCCTGAGTACTGAGCACTGAGCACTGAGCACCCTGAGCACTGAGCACCCAGCACCCCGAGCACTGAGCACCCAGCACCCCGAGCACTGAGCACCCAGCACCCCGAGCACTGAGCACCCAGCAACCCGAGCACTGAGCACCCAGCACCCCGAGCACTGAGCACCCAGCACCCCGAGCACCGAGCACCCTGAGTACTAAGCACCGAGCACCCTGAGCACTGAGCATCCAGCACCCTGAGCACTGAGCACCCAGCACCCTGAGTACTGAGCACCCAGCACCCCGAGCACTGAGCACCCAGGACCCTGAGTACTGAGCACCCAGCACCCTGATCACTGAGCATCGAGCACCCTGATCACTGAGCACCCAGCAACCTGAGGACTGAGCACCCAGCACCCCGAGCACTGAGCTCCCAGCACCCTGAGCACTGAGCACCCTGAGTTCTGAGCACTGAGCACCCTGAGTACTGAGCACTGAGCACCCTGAGTACTGAGCACAAAGCACCCTGAGTACTGAACCCCAGCACCCTGAGAACTGAGCACCGAGCACCCTGAGCACTGAGCACCCAGCACCCTGAGCACTGAGCACCCAGCACCCCGAGCAGTGAGCACCCAGCACCCTGAGCCCTGAGCACCCTGAGTACTGAGCACTGAGCACCCTGAGTACTGAGCACCCAGCAACCTGAGTACTGAGCACCCAGCACCCAGAGTACTGAGCACCCAGCACCCTGAGCAATGAGCACCCTGAGTACTGAGCACCCAGCACCCTGAGCAATGAGCACCCAGCACCCTGAGTACTGAGCAACCAGCACCCTGAGCACTGAGCACAAAGCACCCTGAGTACTGAGCATCCAGCACCCTGAGCACTGAGCACCCAGCTCCCTGAGTACTGAGCACCCAGCACCCTGAGCACTGAGCACCGAGCACACTGAGCACTGAGCACCCAGCACCCTGAGCACTGAGCACCCAGCACCCCGAGCACTGAGCACCCAGCACCCTGAGCACTGAGAACCCTGAGTACTGAGCACTGAGCACCCTGAGAACTGAGCACTGAGCACCCTGAGTATTGAGCACCCAGCACCCTGAGTACTGAGCACCCAGGACCCGGAGCAATGAGCACCCTGAGTACTGAGCACCCAGCACCCTGAGCACTGAGCACCGAGCACCCCGAGCACTGAGCACCCAGCACCCGGAGTACTGAGCACCCAGCACCCTGAGTACTAAGCACCGAGCACCCTGAGTACTGAGCACCCAGTACCCTGAGCACTGAACACACAGCACCCTGAGTACTGAGCTCCCCGAGCACTGAGCACCCAGCACCCTGAGCACTGAGGACCCAGCACCCTGAGTACTGAGCACCCAGCACCCTGAGCACTGAGCACCCAGCACCCTCAGTACTGAGCACCCAGCAACCTGAGCACTGAGCACCCAGCACCCTGAGTACTGAGCATCCAGCACCCTGAGCACTGAGCAGCCAGCACCCTGAGTACTGAGCACTGAGCACCCAGCACCCAGAGCACTGAGCACTCAGCACCCTGTGTACTGAGCACTGAGCACCCAGCACCCTGAGCACTGAGCACCCTGAGTACTGAGCACCCAGCACCCTGAGCACTGAGCACCCAGCACCCCGAGCACTGAGCACCCAGCACCCTGAGCAATGAGCACTGAGCACCCTGAGTACTGAGCACTGAGCACCCTGAGCACTGAGCACCGAGCACCCTGAGTACTGAGCACTGAGCACCCTGAGCACTGAGCACCCAGCACCCTGAGTATTGAGCACCCAGCACCCTGAGCACTGAGCACCCAGCACGCTGAGTACTGAGCACTGAGCACCGTGAGTACTGAGTACCGAGCACCCTGAGTACTGAGCACCCAGCACCCTGAGCACTGAGCACCCAGCACAACGAGTACTGAGCACCCAGCACCCTGATTACTGAGCACCAAGCACCCCGAGCACTGAGCACCGAGCACCCCGAGCACTGAGCACCCAGCACCCCGAGCACTGAGCACCCAGCACCCTGAGAACTAAGCACCCAGCACCCTGAGTACTGAGCACCCAGCACCCCGAGCACTGAGCACCCAGCACCCTGAGTACTGAGCACTCAGCACCCTGAGCACTGAGCACCCAGCACCCTGAGTACTGAGCACCCAGCACCCTGAGTACTGAACACCCAGCACCCCGCGCACTGAGCACCCAGCATCCTGAGCACTGAGCAACGAGCACCCTGAGTACTGAGCAGCCAGCACCCTGAGTACTGAGCACCCAGCACCCTGAGCACTGAGCACCCAGCACCCTGAGCACTGAGCACCCAGCACCCTGAGTACTGAGCACCCAGCACCATGAGTACTGAACACCCAGCACCCTGAGCACTGAGCACTGAGCACCCAGCAAGCAGCCTGAGCATTAAGCACTGAGCACCCAGCACCCTGAGCACTGAGCACCCAGCACCCCGAGCACTGAGCACCCAGCACCCTGAGCACCCAGCACCCTGAGCACTGAGCACCCTGAGCACTGAGCACTGAGCACCCAGCACCCTGAGTACTGAGCACCCAACACTCTGAGCACTGAGCACCCAGCACGCTGAGTACTGAGCACTGAGCACCCTGAGCACTGAGCACTGAGCACCCTGAGTACTGAGCACTGAGCACTGAGCACCCTGAGCACTGAGCACCCAGCACCCCGAGCACTGAGCACCCAGCACCCCGAGCACTGAGCACCCAGCACCCCGAGCACTGAGCACCCAGCAACCCGAGCACTGAGCACCCAGCACCCCGAGCACTGAGCACCCAGCACCCCGAGCACCGAGCACCCTGAGTACTAAGCACCGAGCACCCTGAGCACTGAGCATCCAGCACCCTGAGCACTGAGCACCCAGCACCCTGAGTACTGAGCACCCAGCACCCCGAGCACTGAGCACCCAGGACCCTGAGTACTGAGCACCCAGCACCCTGATCACTGAGCATCGAGCACCCTGATCACTGAGCACCCAGCAACCTGAGGACTGAGCACCCAGCACCCCGAGCACTGAGCTCCCAGCACCCTGAGCACTGAGCACCCTGAGTTCTGAGCACTGAGCACCCTGAGTACTGAGCACTGAGCACCCTGAGTACTGAGCACAAAGCACCCTGAGTACTGAACCCCAGCACCCTGAGAACTGAGCACCGAGCACCCTGAGCACTGAGCACCCAGCACCCTGAGCACTGAGCACCCAGCACCCCGAGCAGTGAGCACCCAGCACCCTGAGCCCTGAGCACCCTGAGTACTGAGCACTGAGCACCCTGAGTACTGAGCACCCAGCAACCTGAGTACTGAGCACCCAGCACCCAGAGTACTGAGCACCCAGCACCCTGAGCAATGAGCACCCTGAGTACTGAGCACCCAGCACCCTGAGCAATGAGCACCCAGCACCCTGAGTACTGAGCAACCAGCACCCTGAGCACTGAGCACAAAGCACCCTGAGTACTGAGCATCCAGCACCCTGAGCACTGAGCACCCAGCTCCCTGAGTACTGAGCACTGAGCACCCAGCACCCCGAGCACTGAACACCCAGCACCCTGTGTACTGAGCACTGAGTACCCAGCACACCGAGCACTGAGCACCCAGCACCCTGAGCACTGAGCACCCTGAGTACTGAGCACTGAGCACCCAGCACCCCGAGCACTGAGCACCGAGCACCCTGAGTACTGAGCACCCAGCACACCGAGTACTGCGCACCCAGCACCCTGAGTACTGAGCACCCAGCACCCCGAGCACTGAGCACCGAGCACCCCGAGCACTGAGCACCCAGCACCCCGAGCACTGAGCACCCAGCACCCTGAGAACTGAGCACCGAGCACCCTGAGTACTGAGCACCCAGCACCCTGAGCACTGAGCACCCAGCACCCTGAGCACTGAGCACCCAGCACCCTGAGCACTGAGCACCCAGCACCCTGAGTACTGAGCACCCAATGTACTGAGCACTGAGCACCCTGAGCACTGAGCACCCAGCACCCTGAGTACTGAGCACCCAGCACCCTGAGTACTGAGCACCGAGCACCCTGAGCACTGAGCACCCAGCACCCTGAGCACTGAGCACCCAGCACCCTGAGTACTGAGCCCCAGCACCCTGAGAACTGAGCACCGAGCACCCTGAGCACTGAGCACCCAGCACCCTGAGCACTGAGCACCCAGCACCCCGAGCAGTGAGCACCCAGCACCCTGAGCCCTGAGCACCCTGAGTACTGAGCACTGAGCACCCTGAGCACTGAGCACCCAGCACCCCGAGCACTGAGCACCCAGCACCCTGTGTACTGAGCACTGAGTACCCAGCACACCGAGCACTGAGCACCCAGCACCCTGAGCACTGAGCACCCTGAGTACTGAGCACTGAGCACCCAGCACCCCGAGCACTGAGCACCGAGCACCCTGAGTACTGAGCACCCAGCACACCGAGTACTGAGCACCCAGCACCCTGAGTACTGAGCACCCAGCACCCCGAGCACTGAGCACCGAGCACCCCGAGCACTGAGCACCCAGCACCCCGAGCACTGAGCACCCAGCACACTGAGAACTGAGCACCGAGCACCCTGAGTACTGAGCACCCAGCACCCTGAGCACTGAGCACCCAGCACCCTGAGCACTGAGCACCCAGCACCATGAGCACTGAGCACCCAGCACCCTGAGTACTGAGCACCCAATGTACTGAGCACTGAGCACCCTGAGCACTGAGCACCCAGCACCCTGAGTACTGAGCACCCAGCACCCTGAGTACTGAGCACCCAATGTACTGAGCACCGAGCACCCTGAGCACTGAGCACCCAGCACCCTGAGTACTGAGCACCCAGCACCCTGAGCACTGAGCACCCTGAGTACTGAGCACTGAGCACCCTGAGTACTGAGCAATGAGCACCCTGAGTACTGAGCACCCAGCACCCCGAGCACTGAGCACCGAGCACCCCGAGCACTGAGCACCCAGCACCCCGAGCACTGAGCACCCAGCACCCTGAGAACTGAGCACCGAGCACCCTGAGTACTGAGCACCCAGCACCCTGAGCACTGAGCACCCAGCAACCTGAGCACTGAGCACCCAGCACCCTGAGCACTGAGCACCCAGCACCCTGAGTACTGAGCACCCAATGTACTGAGCACTGAGCACCCTGAGCACTGAGCACCCAGCACCCTGAGTACTGAGCACCCAGCACCCTGAGTACTGAGCACCCAATGTACTGAGCACCGAGCACCCTGAGCACTGAGCACCCAGCACCCTGAGTACTGAGCACCCAGCACCCTGAGCACTGAGCACCCTGAGTACTGAGCACTGAGCACCCTGAGTACTGAGCAATGAGCACCCTGAGTACTGAGCACCCAGCACCCTGAGTACTGAGCACCCAGCAACCTGAGCACTGAGCACCCAGCACCCTGAGCACTGAGCACCGAGCACACTGAGCACTGAGCACCCAGCACCCTGAGCACTGAGCACCCAGCACCCTGAGTATTGAGCACCCAGCACCCTGAGTACTGAGCACCCAGGACCCGGAGCAATGAGCACCCTGAGTACTGAGCACCCAGCACCCTGAGCACTGAGCACCGAGCACCCCGAGCACTGAGCACCCAGCACCCGGAGTACTGAGCACCCAGCACCCTGAGTACTAAGCACCGAGCACCCTGAGTAATGAGCACCCAGTACCCTGAGCACTGAACACACAGCACCCTGAGTACTGAGCTCCCCGAGCACTGAGCACCCAGCACCCTGAGCACTGAGGACCCAGCACCCTGAGTACTGAGCACCCAGCACCCTGAGCACTGAGCACCAGGCACCCTCAGTACTGAGCACCCAGCACCCTGAGCACTGAGCACCCTGAGTACTGAGCACCCAGCACCCTAAGCACTGAGCACCCAGCACCCCGAGCACTGAGCACCCAGCACCCTTAGCACTGAGCACTGAGCACCCTGAGTACTGAGCACTGAGCACCCTGAGCACTGAGCACCGAGCACCCTGAGTACTGAGCACTGAGCACCCTGAGCACTGAGCACCCAGCACCCTGAGTACTGAGCACCCAGCACCCTGAGCACTGAGCACCCAGCACGCTGAGTACTGAGCACTGAGCACCGTGAGTACTGAGTACCGAGCACCCTGAGTACTGAGCACCCAGCACCCTGAGCACTGAGCACCCAGCACAACGAGTACTGAGCACCCAGCACCCTGATTACTGAGCACCAAGCACCCCGAGCACTGAGCACCGAGCACCCCGAGCACTGAGCACCCAGCACCCCGAGCACTGAGCACCCAGCACCCTGAGAACTAAGCACCCAGCACCCTGAGTACTGAGCACCCAGCACCCCGAGCACTGAGCACCCAGCACCCTGAGTACTGAGCACTCAGCACCCTGAGCACTGAGCACCCAGCACCCTGAGTACTGAGCACCCAGCACCCTGAGTACTGAACACCCAGCACCCCGCGCACTGAGCACCCAGCATCCTGAGCACTGAGCAACGAGCACCCTGTGTACTGAGCAGCCAGCACCCTGAGTACTGAGCACCCAGCACCCTGAGCACTGAGCACCCAGCACCCTGAGCACTGAGCACCCAGCACCCTGAGTACTGAGCACCCAGCACCGTGAGTACTGAACACCCAGCACCCTTAGCACTGAGCACTGAGCACCCAGCACCCTGAGCACTAAGCACTGAGCACCCAGCACCCTGAGCACTGAGCACCCAGCACCCCGAGCACTGAGCACCCAGCACCCTGAGCACCCAGCACCCTGAGCACTGAGCACCCTGAGCACTGAGCACTGAGCACCCAGCACCCTGAGTACTGAGCACCCAACACTCTGAGCACTGAGCACCCAGCACGCTGAGTACTGAGCCCTGAGCACCCAGCACCCTGAGTACTGAGCACCCAGCACCCCGAGCACTGAGCACCCAGCACCCTGAGCCCTGAGCACCCTGAGTACTGTGCACTGAGCACCCTGAGTACTGAGCACCCAGCACCCTGAGTACTGAGCACCCAGCACCCTGAGCCCTGAGCAACCTGAGTACTGAGCACTGAGCACCCTGAGTACTGAGCACCCAGCACCCTGAGTACTGAGCACCCAGCACCCTGAGTACTGAGCACCCAGCACCCTGAGCAATGAGCACCCTGAGTACTGAGCACCCAGCACCCTGAGCAATGAGCACCCAGCACCCTGAGTACTGAGCAACCAGCACCCTGAGCACTGAGCACCCAGCACCCTGAGTACTGAGCATCCAGCACCCTGAGCACTGAGCACCCAGCTCCCTGAGTACTGAGCACTGAGCACCCAGCACCCCGAGCACTGAGCACCCAGCACCCTGTGTACTGAGCACTGAGTACCCAGCACCGCGAGCACTGAGCACCCAGCACCCTGAGCACTGAGCACCCTGAGTACTGAGCACTGAGCACCCTGCACCCTGAGTACTGAGCACCCAGCACCCTGAGCACTGAGCACCCTGAGTACTGAGCACCGAGCACCCTGACCACTGAGCACCCAGCACGCTGAGTACTGAGCACTGTGCACCCTGAGCACCGAGCACCCAGCACCCTGAGTACTGAGCATCGAGCACCCTGAGTACTGAGCACCCAGCACTCTGAGCCCTGAGCACCCAGCACCCTGACCACTGAGCAATGAGCACCCCGAGTACTGAGCACCGAGAACCCCGAGCACTGAGCACCCAGCACCCTGAGTACTGAGCACCCAGCACCCTGAGCACTGAGCACCCTGCACCCTGAGTACTGGGCACAGAGCACCCCGAGCACTGATCACCCAGCACCCTGAGCACTGAGCACCCTTAGTACTGAGCACTGAGCACCCTGAGTACTGAGAACTGAGCACCCTGAGTACTGAGCACCCAGCACCCTGAGTACTGAGCACCCAGCACTCTGAGCAATGATCACCCTGAGTACTGAGCACCCAGCACCTTGAGCACTGAGCACCGAGCACGCCGTGCACTGGGCACCCAGCACCCGGAGTACTGAGCACCCAGCACCCTGAGTACTAAGCACCGAGCACCCTGAGTACTGAGCACCCAGCACCCTGAGCACTGAACACACAGCACCCTGAGTACTGAGCACCCCGAGCACTGAGCACCCAGCACCCTGAGTACTGAGCACCAAGCACCCCGAGCACTGAGCACCCAGCACCCCGAGCACTGAGCACCCAGCACCCCGAGCACTGAGCACCCAGCACCCTGAGTACTGAGCACCCAGCACCCTGAGTACTGAGCACCCAGCACCCCGAGCACTGAGCACCCAGCACCCTGAGCACTGAGCACCCAGCACCCTGAGCACTGAGCACCCAGCACCCCGAGCACTGAGCACCAAGCACCCTGAGTACTGAGCACTGAGCACCAAGCACCCCGAGCACTGAGCACTCAGCACCCTGAGTACTGAGCACTGAGCACCCAGCACCCCGAGCACTGAGCACCCATCACCCTGAGCACTGAGCACCCAGCACCCGAGTACTGAGCACCCAGCACCCCGAGCACTGAGCACCCAGCACCCCGAGCACTGAGCACCCAGCACCCCGAGCACTGAGCACCCAGCACCCTGAGTACTGAGCACCCAGCACCCTGAGTACTGAGCACCCAGCACCCCAAGCACCGAGCACCCTGGGTACTAAGCACCGAGCACCCTGAGCACTGAGCATCCAGCACCCTGAGCACTGAGCACCCAGCACCCTGAGTACTGAGAACCCAGCACCCTGAGCACTGAGCACCCAGCACCATGAGTACTGAGCACCCAGCACCCTGATCACTGAGCATCGAGCACCCTGATCACTGAGCACCCAGCAACCTGAGGACTGAGCACCCAGCACCCCGAGCACTGAGCTCCCAGCACCCTGAGCACTGAGCACCCTGAGTACTGAGCACTGAGCACCCTGAGTACTGAGCACCCAGCACCCTGAGTACTGAGCACCCAGCACCCTGAGAACTGTGCACCGAGCACCCTGAGCACTGAGCACCCAGCACCCTGAGCACTGAGCACCCAGCACCCCGAGCACTGAGCACCCAGCACCCCGAGCACTGAGCACCCAGCACCCTGAGTACTGAGCACCCAGCACCCCGAGCACTGAGCACCCAGCACCCTGAGCACTGAGCACCCAGCACCCTGAGCATTGAGCACCCAGCACCCCGAGCACTGAGCACCAAGCACCCTGAGTACTGAGCACTGAGCACCCAGCACCCCGAGCACTGAGCACTCAGCACCCTGAGTATTCAGCACTGAGCACCCAGCACCCCGAGCACTGAGCACCCAGCACCCTGAGCACTGAGCACCCAGCACCCGAGTACTGAGCACCCAGCACAATGAGTACTGAGCACATATCTCCCTGAGTACTGAGCACCCAGCACCCCGAGTACTGAGCACCCAGCACCCTGAGTACTGAGCACTCAGCACCCTGAGCACTGAGGACCCAGCACCCTGAGTACTGAGCACCGAGCACCCTGAGTACTGAGCACTGTGCACCCTGAGCACCGAGCACCCAGCACCCTGAGTACTGAGCATCGAGCACCCTGAGTACTGAGCACCCAGCACTCTGAGCACTGAGCACCCAGCACCCTGACCACTGAGCAATGAGCACCCCGAGTACTGAGCACCGAGAACCCCGAGCACTGAGCACCCAGCACCCTGAGTACTGAGCACCCAGCACCCTGAGCACTGAGCACACTGCACCCTGAGTACTGGGCACAGAGCACCCCGAGCACTGATCACCCAGCACCCTGAGCACTGAGCACCCTTAGTACTGAGCACTGAGCACCCTGAGTACTGAGAACTGAGCACCCTGAGTACTGAGCACCCAGCACCCTGAGTACTGAGCACCCAGCACTCTGAGCAATGATCACCCTGAGTACTGAGCACCCAGCACCTTGAGCACTGAGCACCGAGCACGCCGTGCACTGGGCACCCAGCACCCGGAGTACTGAGCACCCAGCACCCTGAGTACTAAGCACCGAGCACCCTGAGTACTGAGCACCCAGCACCCTGAGCACTGAACACACAGCACCCTGAGTACTGAGCACCCCGAGCACTGAGCACCCAGCACCCTGAGTACTGAGCACCAAGCACCCCGAGCACTGAGCACCCAGCACCCCGAGCACTGAGCACCCAGCACCCCGAGCACTGAGCACCCAGCACCCTGAGTACTGAGCACCCAGCACCCTGAGTACTGAGCACCCAGCACCCCGAGCACTGAGCACCCAGCACCCTGAGCACTGAGCACCCAGCACCCCGAGCACTGAGCACCAAGCACCCTGAGTACTGAGCACTGAGCACCAAGCACCCCGAGCACTGAGCACTCAGCACCCTGAGTACTGAGCACTGAGCACCCAGCACCCCGAGCACTGAGCACCCATCACCCTGAGCACTGAGCACCCAGCACCCGAGTACTGAGCACCCAGCACCCCGAGCACTGAGCACCCAGCGCCCCGAGCACTGAGCACCCAGCACCCCGAGCACTGAGCACCCAGCACCCCAAGCACCGAGCACCCTGGGTACTAAGCACCGAGCACCCTGAGCACTGAGCATCCAGCACCCTGAGCACTGAGCACCCAGCACCCTGAGTACTGAGAACCCAGCACCCTGAGCACTGAGCACCCAGCACCATGAGTACTGAGCACCCAGCACCCTGATCACTGAGCATCGAGCACCCTGATCACTGAGCACCCAGCAACCTGAGGACTGAGCACCCAGCACCCCGAGCACTGAGCTCCCAGCACCCTGAGCACTGAGCACCCTGAGTACTGAGCACTGAGCACCCTGAGTACTGAGCACCCAGCACCCTGAGTACTGAGCACCCAGCACCCTGAGAACTGTGCACCGAGCACCCTGAGCACTGAGCACCCAGCACCCTGAGCACTGAGCACCCAGCACCCCGAGCACTGAGCACCCAGCACCCCGAGCACTGAGCACCCAGCACCCTGAGTACTGAGCACCCAGCACCCCGAGCACTGAGCACCCAGCACCCTGAGCACTGAGCACCCAGCACCCTGAGCATTGAGCACCCAGCACCCCGAGCACTGAGCACCAAGCACCCTGAGTACTGAGCACTGAGCACCCAGCACCCCGAGCACTGAGCACTCAGCACCCTGAGTATTCAGCACTGAGCACCCAGCACCCCGAGCACTGAGCACCCAGCACCCTGAGCACTGAGCACCCAGCACCCGAGTACTGAGCACCCAGCACAATGAGTACTGAGCACATATCTCCCTGAGTACTGAGCACCCAGCACCCCGAGTACTGAGCACCCAGCACCCTGAGTACTGAGCACTCAGCACCCTGAGCACTGAGGACCCAGCACCCTGAGTACTGAGCACCGAGCACCCTGAGTACTGAGCACCCAGCACCCTGAGTACTGAGCACCCAGCACACTGAGTACTGAGCACCCAGCACCCTGAGCACTGATCACCCAGCACCCTGAGTACTGAGCACCGAGCACCCAGCACCCCGAGCACTGAGCACCAAGCACCCTGAGTACTGAGCACTGAGCACCAAGCACCCTGAGTACTGAGCACCCAGCACCCTGAGCACTGAGCACACAGCACCCTGAGCACTGAGCACCCAGCACCCTGAGCACTGAGCACCCAGCACCCTGAGTACTGAGCACCCAATGTACTGAGCACTGAGCACCCTGAGCACTGAGCACCCAGCACCCTGATTACTGAGCACCCAGCACCCTGAGTACTGAGCACCCAATGTACTGAGCACCGAGCACCCTGAGCACTGAGCACCCAGCACCCTGAGTACTGAGCACCCAGCACCCTGAGCACTGAGCACCCTGAGTACTGAGCACCCAGCACCCTGAGTACTGAGCACCCAGCAACCTGAGCACTGAGCACCCAGCACCCTGAGCACTGAGCACCCAGCACCCTGAGCACTGAGCACCCAGCACCCTGAGCACTGAGCACCCAGCACCCCGAGCACTGAGCACCCAGCACCCTGAGCACTGAGAACCCTGAGTACTGAGCACTGAGCACCCTGAGTACTGAGCACTGAGCACCCTGAGTATTGAGCACCCAGCACCCTGAGTACTGAGCACCCAGGACCCGGAGCAATGAGCACCCTGAGTACTGAGCACCCAGCACCCTGAGCACTGAGCACCGAGCACCCCGAGCACTGAGCACCCAGCACCCGGAGTACTGGGCACGCAGCACCCTGAGTATTAAGCACAGAGCACCCTGAGTACTGAGCACCCAGTACCCTGAGCACTGAACACACAGCACCCTGAGTACTGAGCTCCCCGAGCACTGAGCACCCAGCACCCTGAGCACTGAGCACCCAGCACCCTGAGTACTGAGCATCCAGCACCCTGAGCACTGAGCAGCCAGCACCCTGAGTACTGAGCACTGAGCACCCAGCACCCAGAGCACTGAGCACTCAGCACCCTGTGTACTGAGCACTGAGCACCCAGCACCCTGAGCACTGAGCACCCTGAGTACTGAGCACCCAGCACCCTGAGCACTGAGCACCCAGCGCCCCGAGCCCTGAACACCCAGCACCCTGAGCACTGAGCACTGAGCACCCTGAGTACTGAGCACTGAACACCCTGAGCACTGAGCACCGAGCACCCTGAGTACTGAGCACTGAGCACCCTGAGCACTGAGCACCCAGCAACCTGAGTACTGAGCACCCAGCACCCTGAGCACTGAGCACCCAGCACGCTGAGTACTGAGCACTGAGCACCGTGAGTACTGAGTACCGAGCACCCTGAGTACTGAGCACCCAGCACCATGATTACTGAGCACCAAGCACCCGGAGCACTGAGCACCGAGCACCCCGAGCACTGAGCACCCAGCACCCCGAGCACTGAGCACCCAGCACCCTGAGTACTAAGCACCCAGCACCCTGAGTACTGAGCACCCAGCACCCCGAGCACTGAGCACCCAGCATCCTGAGCACTGAGCAACGATCACCCTGAGTACTGAGCACCCAGCACCCTGAGTACTGAGCACCCAGCGCCCTGAGCACTGAGCACCCAGCACCCTGAGCACTGAGCATCCAGCACCCTGAGTACTGAGCACCCAGCACCGTGAGTACTGAACACCCAGCACCCTGAGCACTGAGCACTGAGCACCCAGCACCCTGAGCACTAAGCACTGAGCACCCAGCACCCTGAGCACTGAGCACCCAGCACCCCGAGCACTGAGCACCCAGCACCCTGAGCACCCAGCACCCTGAGCACTGAGCACCCTGAGCACTGAGCACTGAGCACCCAGCACCCTGAGTACTGAGCACCCAACACTCTGAGCCCTGAGCACCCAGCACCCTGAGTACTGAGCACCCAGCACCCCGAGCACTGAGCACCCAGCAACCTGTGTACTGAGCATCGAGCACCCCGAGCACTGAGCAACCAGCACCCTGAGTACTGAGCACCCAGCACCCTGAGCACTGAGCACCCAGCACCCTGAGCACTGAGCACACAGCACCCAGAGCACTGAGCACTGAGCACCCTGAGTACTGAGCACTGAGCACCCTGAGCACTGAGCACTGAGCACCCTGAGTACTGAGCACTGAGCACTGAGCACGCTGAGCACTGAGCACCCAGCACCCCGAGCACTGAGCACCCAGCACCCCGAGCACTGAGCACCCAGCACCCCGAGCACTGAACATACAGCACCCCGAGCACTGAGCACCCAGCACCCCGAGCACTGAGCACCCAGCACCCCGAGCACCGAGCACCCTGAGTACTAAGCACCGAGCACCCTGAGCACTGAGCATCCAGCACCCTGAGCACTGAGCACCCAGCACCCTGAGTACTGAGCACCCAGCACCCCGAGCACTGAGCACCCAGCACCCTGAGTACTGAGCACCCAGCACCCTGATCACTGAGCATCGAGCACCCTGATCACTGAGCACCCAGCAACCTGAGGACTGAGCACCCAGCACCCCGAGAACTGAGCTCCCAGCACCCTGAGCACTGAGCACCCTGAGTACTGAGCACTGAGCACCCTGAGTACTGAGCACTGAGCACCCTGAGTACTGAGCACCCAGCACCCTGAGTACTGAGCCCCAGCACCCTGAGAACTGAGCACCGAGCACCCTGAGCACTGAGCACCCAGCACCCTGAGAACTGAGCACCCAGCACCCCGAGCAGTGAGCACCCAGCACCCTGAGCCCTGAGCACCCTGAGTACTGAGCACTGAGCACCCTGAGTACTGAGCACCCAGCACCCTGAGTACTGAGCACCCAGCACCCTGAGTACTGAGCACCCAGCACCCTGAGCAATGAGCACCCTGAGTACTGAGCACCCAGCACCCTGAGCAATGAGCACCCAGCACTCTGAGTACTGAGCAACCAGCACCCTGAGCACTGAGCACCCAGCACCCTGAGTACTGAGCATCCAGCACCCTGAGCACTGAGCACCCAGCTCCCTGTGTACTGAGCACTGAGCACCCAGCACCCCGAACACTGAGCACCCAGCACACTGTGTACTGAGCACTGAGTACCCAGCACCCCGAGCACTGAGCACCCAGCACCCTGAGCACTGAGCACCCTGAGTACTGAGCACCCAGCACCCCGAGCACTGAGCACCGTGCACCCCTAGCACTGAGCACCCAGCACCCCGAGCACTGAGCACCCAGCACCCTGAGTACTGAGGACCCAGCACCCCGAGCACTGAGCACCCAGCACCCTGAGTACTGAGCACCGAGCACCCTGAGTACTGAGCACCCAGCACCCTGAGCACTGAGCACCCAGCACCCTGAGCACTGAGCACCCAGCTCCCTGAGTACTGAGCACTGAGCACCCAGCACCCCGAGCACTGAGCACCCAGCACCCTGTGTACTGAGCACTGAGTACCCAGCACCCCGAGCACTGAGCACCCAGCACCCTGAGCACCCAGCACCCTGAGTACTGAGCACCCAGCACCCCGAGCACTGAGCACCGAGCACCCCGAGCACTGAGCACCCAGCACCCCGAGCACTGAGCACCCAGCACCCTGAGTACTGAGGACCCAGCACCCCGAGCACTGAGCACCCAGCACCCTGAGTACTGAGCACCGAGCACCCTGAGTACTGAGCACCCAGCACCCTGAGCACTGAGCACCCAGCACCCTGAGCACTGAGCACCCAGCACCCTGAGCACTGAGCACCCAGCACCCTGAGTACTGAGCACCCAATGTACTGAGCACTGAGCACCCTGAGCACTGAGCACCCAGCACCCTGAGTACTGAGCACCCAGCACCCTGAGTACTGAGCACCCAATGTACTGAGCACCGAGCACCCTGAGCACTGAGCACCCAGCACCCTGAGTACTGAGCACCCAGCACCCTGAGCACTGAGCACCCTGAGTACTGAGCACTGAGCACCCAGAGTACTGAGCAATGAGCACCCTGAGTACTGAGCACCCAGCACCCTGAGTACTGAGCACCCAGCACACTGAGTACTGAGCACTGAGCACCCAGCACCCCGAGCACTGAGCACCCAGCACCCTGAGTACTGAGCACCCAGCACCCTGAGCACTGAGCACCCAGCACCCTGAGTACTGAGCACCCAACACCCTGAGTACTGAGCACCCAGCGTACTGAGCACCGAGCACCCAGCACCCTGAGTACTGAGCAGCCAGCACCCTGAGTACTGAGCACCCAGCGTACTGAGCACCGAGCACCCAGCACCCTGAGTACTGAGCACCGAGCACCCTGAGTACTGAGCAGCCAGCACCCTGAGTACTGAGCACCCAGCACCCTGAGCACTGAGCACCAAGCACCCTGAGTACTGAGCACCCAGCACCCTGAGCACTGAGCAGCCAGCACCCTGAGTACTGAGCACTGAGCACCCAGCACCCAGAGCACTGAGCACCCTGAGTACTGAGCACCCAGCACCCTGAGCACTGTGCACCCAGCACCCCGAGCACTGAGCACCCAGCACCCTGAGCACTGAGCACTGAGCACCCTGAGTACTGAGCACTGAGCACCCTGAGCACTGAGCACCGAGCACCCTGAGTACTGAGCACTGAGCACCCTGAGCACTGAGCACCCAGCACCCTGAGCAATGAGCACCCAGCACAACGAGTACTGAGCACCCAGCACCCTGATTACTGAGCACCAAGCACCCCGAGCACTGAGCACCGAGCACCCCGAGCACTGAGCACCCAGCACCCCGAGCACTGAGCACCCAGCACCCTCAGAACTAAGCACCCAGCACCCTGAGTACTGAGCACCCAGCACCCAGAGCACTGAGCACCCAGCACCCTGAGTACTGAGCACTCAGCACCCTGAGCACTGAGCACCCAGCACCCTGAGTACTGAGCACCCAGCACCCTGAGTACTGAACACCCAGCACCCCGCGCACTGAGCACCCAGCATCCTGAGCACTGAGCAACGAGCACCCTGAGTACTGAGCAGCCAGCACCGTGAGTACTGAACACCCAGCACCCTGAGCACTGAGCACTGAGCACCCAGCACCCTGAGCACTAAGCACTGAGCACCCAGCACCCTGAGCACTGAGCACCCAGCACCCCGAGCACTGAGCACCCAGCACCCTGAGCACCCAGCACCCTGAGCACTGAGCACCCTGAGCACTGAGCACTGAGCACCCAGCACCCTGAGTACTGAGCACCCAACACTCTGAGCACTGAGCACCCAGCACGCTGAGTACTGAGCCCTGAGCACCCAGCACCCTGAGTACTGAGCACCCAGCACCCCGAGCACTGAGCACCCAGCAACCTGAGCCCTGAGCACCCTGAGTACTGAGCACTGAGCACCCTGAGTACTGAGCACCCAGCACCCTGAGTACTGAGCACCCAGCACCCTGAGCCCTGAGCACCCTGAGTACTGAGCACTGAGCACCCTGAGTACTGAGCACCCAGCACCCTGAGTACTGAGCACCCAGCACCCTGAGTACTGAGCACCCAGCACCCTGAGCAATGAGCACCCTGAGTACTGAGCACCCAGCACCCTGAGCAATGAGCACCCAGCACCCTGAGTACTGAGCAACCAGCACCCTGAGCACTGAGCACCCAGCACCCTGAGTACTGTGCATCCAGCACCCTGAGCACTGAGCACCCAGCTCCCTGAGTACTGAGCACTGAGCACCCAGCACCCCGAGCACTGAGCACCCAGCACCCTGTGTACTGAGCACTGAGTACCCGGCACCCCCGAGCACTGAGCATCCAGCACCCTGAGCACTGAGCACCCTGAGTACTGAGCACTGAGCACCCTGCACCCTGAGTACTGAGCACCCAGCACCCTGAGCACTGAGCACCCTGAGTACTGAGCACCGAGCACCCTGACCACTGAGCACCCAGCACGCTGAGTACTGAGCACTGAGCACCCTGAGCACCGAGCACCCAGCACCCTGAGTACTGAGCACCGAGCACCCTGAGTACTGAGCACCCAGCACTCTGATCACTGAGCACCCAGCACCCTGACCACTGAGCAATGAGCACGCCGAGTACTGAGCACCGAGCACCCCGAGCACTGAGCACCCAGCACCCTGAGTACTGAGCACCCAGCACCCTGAGCACTGAGCACCCAGCACCCTGAGTCCTGAGCACCGAGCACCCTGAGTACTGAGCACGCAGGACCCTGAATACTGAGCACCCAGCACCCTGAGTACTGAGCACCCAGCATACTGAGCACCGAGCACGCAGCACCCTGAGTACTGAGCACCCAGCACCCTGAGCACTGAGCACCCAGCACCCTGAGTACTGAGCACTGAGCACCCCGAGTACTGAGCACCGAACACCCCGAGCACTGAGCACCCAGCACACCGAGCACCGAGCACCCTGAGTACTGAGCACCCAGCACCCTGAGCACTGAGCACCCAGCACCCTGAGCACTGAGCACCCAGCACCCTGAGCACTGAGCACCCTGCACCCTGAGTACTGGGCACCGAGCACCCCGAGCACTGATCACCCAGCACCCTGAGCACTGAGCACTCTTAGTACTGAGCACTGAGCACCCTGAGTACTGAGCACTGAGCACCCTGAGTACTGAGCACCCAGCACCCTGAGTACTGAGCACCCAGCACTCTGAGCAATGATCACCCTGAGTACTGAGCACCCAGCACCTTGAGCACTGAGCACCGAGCACGCCGTGCACTGGGCACCCAGCATCCGGAGTACTGAGCACCCAGCACCCTGAGTACTAAGCTCCGAGCACCCTGAGTACTGAGCACCCAGCACCCTGAGCACTGATCACACAGCAACCTGAGTACTGAGCACCCCGAGCACTGAGCACCCAGCACCCTGAGTACTGAGCACCAAGCACCCCGAGCACTGAGCACCCAGCACCCCGAGCACTGAGCACCCAGCACCCCGAGCACTGAGCACCCAGCACCCTGAGTATTGAGCACCCAGCACCCTGAGTACTGAGCACCCAGCACCCCGAGCACTGAGCACCCAGCACCGCGAGCACTGAGCACCCAGCACCCTGAGCACTGAGCACCCAGCACCCCGAGCACTGAGCACCAAGCACCCTGAGTACTGAGCACTGAGCACCAAGCACCCCGAGCACTGAGCACTCAGCACCCTGAGTACTGAGCACTGAGCACCCAGCACCCCGAGCACTGAGCACCCAGCACCCTGAGCACTAAGCACCCAGCACCCGAGTACTGATCACCCAGCACCCCGAGCACTGAGCATCCAGCACCCCGAGCACTGAGCACCCAGCACCCCGAGCACTGAGCACCCAGCACCCCGAGCACCGAGCACCCTGAGTACTAAGCACCGAGCACCCTGAGCACGGAGCATCCAGCACCCTGAGCACTGAATACCCAGCACCCTGAGTACTGAGCACCCAGCACCCCGAGCACTGAGCACCCAGCACCCTGAGTACTGAGAACCCAGCACCCTGATCACAGAGCATCGAGCACCCTCATCACTGAGCACCCAGCAACCTGAGGACTGAGCACCCAGCACCCCGAGCACTGAGCTCCCAGCACCCTGAGCACTGAGCACCCTGAGTACTGAGCACTGAGCACCCTGAGTACTGAGCACTGAGCACCCTGAGTACTGAGCACCCAGCACCCTGAGTACTGAGCACCCAGCACCCTGAGAACTGAGCACTGAGCACCCTGAGCACTGAGCACCCAGCACCCTGAGCACTGAGCACCCAGCACCCCGAGCAGTGAGCACCCAGCACCCTGAGCCCTGAGCACCCGAGTACTGAGCACTGAGCACCCTGAGTACTGAGCACCCAGCACCCTTAGTACTGAGCACCCAGCACCCTGAGTACTGAGCACCCAGCACCCTGAGCAATGAGCACCCTGAGTACTGAGCACCCAGCACCCTGAGCAATGAGCACCCAGCACCCTGAGTACTGAGCAACCAGCACCCTGAGCACTGAGCACCCAGCACACTGAGTACTGAGCATCCAGCACCCTGAGCACTGAGCACCCAGCTCCCTGAGTACTGAGCACTGAGCACCCAGCACCCCGAGCACTGAGCACCCAGAACCCTGTGTACTGAGCACTGAGTACCCAGCACCCCGAGCACTGAGCACCCAGCACCCTGAGCACTGAGCACCCTGAGTACTGAGCACTGAGCACCCTGCACCCTGAGTACTGAGCACCCAGCACCCTGAGCACCGAGCACCCTGAGTACTGAGCACCGAGCACCCTGACCACTGATCACCCAGCACGCTGAGTACTGAGCACTGAGCACCCTGAGCACTGAGCACCCAGCACCCTGAGTACTGAGCACCGAGCACCCTGAGTACTGAGCACCCAGCACTCTGAGCACTGAGCACCCAGCACCCTGAGCACTGGGCACTGAGCACCCCGAGTACTGAGCACCGAGCAGCCCGAGCACTGAGCACCCAGCACCCTGAGTACTGAGCACCCAGCACCCTGAGCACTGAGCACCCAGCACCCTGAGTCCTGAGCACCGAGCACCCTGAGTACTGAGCACGCAGGACCCTGAGTACTGAGCACCCAGCACCCTGAGTACTGAGCACCCAGCTTACTGAGCACCGAGCACGCAGCACCCTGAGTACTGAGCACCCAGCACCCTGAGCACTGAGCACCCAGCACCCTGAGTACTGAGCACTGAGCACCCCGAGTACTGAGCACCGAGCACCCCGAGCACTGAGCACCCAGCACACCGAGCACCGAGCACCCTGAGTACTGAGCACCCAGCACCCTGAGCACTGAGCACCCAGCACCCTGAGCACTGAGCACCCAGCACCCTGAGCACTGAGCACCCTGCACCCTCAGTACTGGGCACCGAGCACCCTGAGCACTGATCACCCAGCACCCTGAGCACTGAGCACCCTTAGTACTGAGCACTGAGCACCCTGAGTACTGAGCACTGAGCACCCTGAGTACTGAGCACCCAGCACCCTGAGTACTGAGCACCCAGCACTCTGAGCAATGATCACCCTGAGTACTGAGCACCCAGCACCTTGAGCACTGAGCACCGAGCACGCCGTGCACTGGTCACCCAGCACCCGGAGTACTGAGCACCCAGCACCCTGAGTACTAAGCACCGAGCACCCTGAGTACTGAGCACCCAGCACCCTGAGCACTGAGCACCCAGCACCCTGAGCACTGAGCACCCAGCACCCCGAGCACTGAGCACCAAGCACCCTGAGTACTGAGCACTGAGCACCCAGCACCCCGAGCACTGAGCACTCTGCACCCTGAGTACTGAGCACTGAGCACCCAGCACCCCGAGCACTGAGCACCCAGCACCCTGAGCACTGAGCACCCAGCACCCGAGTACTGAGCACCCAGCACAATGAGTACTGAGCACCCAGCTCCCTGAGTACTGAGCACCCAGCACCCCGAGTACTGAGCACCCAGCACCCTGAGTACTGAGCACTCAGCACCCTGAGCACTGAGGACCCAGCTCCCTGAGTACTGAGCACCGAGCACCCTGAGTACTGAGCACCCAGCACCCTGAGTACTGAGCACCCAGCACACTGAGTACTGAGCACCCAGCACCCTGAGCACTGATCACCCAGCACCCTGAGTACTGAGCACCGAGTACCCTGAGTACTGAGCACCCAGCACCCCGAGCTCTGAGCACTCAGCACCCTGAGTACTGAGCACTGAGCAGCCAGCACCCCGAGCACTGAGCACCCAGCACCCTGTGTACTGAGCACTGAGTACCCAGTACCCCGAGCACTGAGAACCAGCACCCTGAGCAGTGAGCACCCAGCACCGCGAGTACTGAACACACAGCACCCCGAGCACTGAGCAACCAGCACCCTGAGCACTGAGCACTCAGCACGCTGAGTACTGAGCACCCAGCACCCCGAGTACTGAGCAACCAGCACCCTGAGCACTGTGCACCCAGCACCCTGAGCACTGAGCACCGAGAACCCTGAGTACTGAGCACGGAGCACCCTGAGTACTGAGCACCCAGCACCCTGAGCACTGAGCACCCAGCAACCTGAGCACTGAGCACCCAGCACCCTGAGTACTGAGCACCCAACACCCTGAGTACTGAACACCCAGCACCCCGAGCACTGAGCACCCAGCACCCTGAGCACTGAGCACCGAGCACCCTGAGTACTGAGCACCGAGCACCCTGAGTACTGAGCACCCAGCACCCTGAGCACTGAGCACCCAGCACCCTGAGCACTGAGCACCCAGCACCCTGAGTACTGAGCACCCAGCACCCTGAATACTGAACACCCAGCACCCTGAGCACTGAGCACTGAGCACCCAGCACCCTGAGCACTGAGCACTGAGCACCCAGCACCCTGAGCACTGAGCACCCAGCACCCCGAGCACTGAGCACCCAGCACCCTGAGCACCCAGCACCCTGAGCACTGAGCACCCTGAGCACTGAGCACCCAGCACCCTGAGTACTGAGCACCCAACAATCTGAGCACTGAGCACCCAGCACGCTGAGTACTGAGCCCTGAGCACCCAGCACCCTGAGTACTGAGCACCCAGCACCCCGAGCACTGAGCACCCAGCACCCTGTGTACTGAGCATCGAGCACCCCGAGCACTGAGCAACCAGCACCCTGAGTACTGAGCACCCAGCACCCCGAGAATGAGCACCCAGCACCCCGAGCACTGAGCACCCAGCACCCTGAGCACTGAGCACCCAGCACCCTGAGTACTGAGCACCCTGAGTACTGACCACCCAGCACCCTGAGTACTGAGCACACTGCACCCCGAGCACTGAGCTCCCTGAGTACTGAGCACCCAGCACCCCGGGTACTGAGCACGAGGCACCCTGAGCACTGAGCACCCAGCACCCTAAGTACTGAGCATCCAGCACCCCGAGCACTGAGCACCCAGCACCCTGAGTACTGAGCACTGAGCACCCAGCACCCCGAGCACTGAGCACTCAGCACCCTGTGTACTGAGCACTGAGTACCCAGCACCCCGAGCACTGAGCACCGAGCACCCTGAGTACTGAGCACTGAGCACCCAGCACCCCGAGCACTGAGCACCCAGCACCTTGAGTACTGAGCACTGAGCACCCTGAGTACTGAGCACCCAGCACCCTGAGCACTGAGCACCCAGCACCCTGAGTACTGAGCACCCAATGTACTGAGCACTGAGCACCCTGAGCACTGAGCACCCAGCACCCTGAGTACTGAGCACCCAGCACCCTGAGTACTGAGCACCCAATGTTCTGAGCACCGAGCACCCTGAGCACTGAGCACCCAGCACCCTGAGTACTGAGCACCCAGCACCCTGAGCACTGAGCACCCTGAGTACTGAGCACTGAGCACCCTGAGTACTGAGCAATGAGCACCCTGAGTACTGAGCACCCAGCACCCTGAGTACTGAGCACCCAGCAACCTGAGCACTGAGCACCGAGCACCCTGAGCACTGAGCACCCAGCACCCTGAGCACTGAGCACCCAGCACCCTGAGCACTGAGCACCCAGCACCCCGCGCACTGAGCACCCAGCACCCTGAGCACTGAGAACCCTGAGTACTGAGCACTGAGCACCCTGAGTACTGAGCACTGAGCACCCTGAGTATTGAGCACCCAGCACCCTGAGTACTGAGCATCCAGGACCCGGAGCAATGAGCACCCTGAGTACTGAGCACCCAGCACCCTGAGCACTGAGCACCGAGCACCCCGAGCACTGAGCACCCAGCACCCGGAGTACTGAGCACCCAGCACCCTGAGTACTAAGCACCGAGCACCCTGAGTACTGAGCACCCAGTACCCTGAGCACTGAACCCACAGCACCCTGAGTACTGAGCTCCCCGAGCACTGAGCACCCAGCACCCTGAGCACTGAGGACCCAGCACCCTGAGCACTGAGCACCCAGCACCCTGAGCACTGAGCACCCAGCACCCTGAGTACTGAGCACCCAGCACCCTGAGCACTGAGCACCCAGCACCCTGAGTACTGAGCATCCAGCACAGTGAGCACTGAGCAGCCAGCACCCTGAGTACTGAGCACTGAGCACCCAGCACCTAGAGCACTGAGCACTCAGCACCCTGTGTACTGAGCACTGAGCACCCAGCACCCTGAGCACTGAGCACCCTGAGTACTGAGCACCCAGCACCCTGAGCACTGAGCACCCAGCACCCCGAGCACTGAGCACCCAGCACCCTGAGCACTGAGCACTGAGCACCCTGAGTACTGAGCACTGAGCACCCTGAGCACTGAGCACCGAGCACCCTGAGTACTGAGCACTGAGCACCCTGAGCACTGAGCACCCAGCACCCTGAGTACTGAGCACCGAGCACCCTGAGCACTGAGGACCGAGCACCCTGAGTACTAAGCACCCAGCACCCTGAATACTGAGCACCCAGCACCCTGAGCACTGAGCACCCAGCACGCTGAGTACTGAGCACTGAGCACCCTGCGTACTGAGCACCGAGCACCCTGAGCACTGAGCACCCAGCACGCTGAGTACTGAGCTCTGAGCACTCTGAGTACTGAGCACCGAGCACCCTGAGTACTGAGCACCCAGCACTCTGAGCACTGAGCACCCAGCACCCTGAGCACTGAGCACCCAGCACCCCGAGTACTGAGCACCCAGCACCCCGAGTACTGAGTACTGAGCACCCTGAGTACTGAGCACCAAGCACCCCGAGTACTGAGCACTGAGCACTATGAGTACTGAGCACCCAGTACCCTGAGTACTGAGCACCCAGTACTCTGAGCACTGAACACACAGAACCCTGAGTACTGAGCACCCCGAGCACTGAGCACCCAGCTCCCTGAGCACTGAGGACCCAGCACCCTGAGTACTGAGCACCCAGCACCCTGAGGACTGAGCACCCAGCACCCTGAGTACTGAGCACGAGGCACCCTGAGCACTGAGCACCCAGCACCCTAAGTACTGAGCACTGAGCACCCAGCACCCTGAGCACTGAGCACTCAGCACCCTGTGTACTGAGCACTGAGTACCCAGCACCCCGAGCACTGAGCACCGAGCACCCTGAGTACTGAGCACTGAGCACCCAGCACCCCGAGCACTGAGCACTCAGCACCCTGTGTACTGAGCACTGAGCACCCAGCACCCCGAGCACTGAGCACCGAGCACCCTGAGTACTGAGCACCCAGCACACCGAGTACTGAGCACCCAGCACCCTGAGTACTGAGCACCCAGCACCCCGAGCACTGAGCACCGAGCACCCCGAGCACTGAGCACCCAGCACCCCGAGCACTGAGCACCCAGGACCCTGAGTACTGAGCACCCAGCACCCTGAGCACTGAGCACCCAGCACCTTGAGTACTGAGCACCGAGCACCCTGAGTAATGAGCACCCAGCACCCTGAGCACTGAGCACCCAGCACCCTGAGCACTGAGCACCCAGCACCCTGAGCACTGAGCACCCAGCACCCTGAGTACTGAGCACCCAATGTACTGAGCACTGAGCACCCTGAGCACTGAGCACCCAGCACCCTGAGTACTGAGCACCCAGCGGCCTGAGTACTGAGCACCCAATGTACTGAGCACCGAGCACCCTGAGCACTGAGCACCCAGCACCCTGAGTACTGAGCACCCAGCACCCTGAGAACTGAGCACCCTGAGTACTGAGCACTGAGCACCCTGAGTACTGAGCAATGAGCACCCTGAGTACTGAGCACCCAGCACCCTGAGTACTGAGCACCCAGCAACCTGAGCACTGAGCACCGAGCACCCTGAGCACTGAGCACCCAGCACCCTGAGCACTGAGCACCCAGCACCCCGAGCACTGAGCACCCAGCACCCTGAGCACTGAGAACCCTGAGTACTGAGCACTGAGCACCCTGAGTACTGAGCACTGAGCACCCTGTGTATTGAGCACCCAGCACCCTGAGTACTGAGCACCCAGCGGCCTGAGTACTGAGCACCCAATGTACTGAGCACCGAGCACCCTGAGCACTGAGCACCCAGCACCCTGAGTACTGAGCACCCAGCACCCTGAGCACTGAGCACCCTGAGTACTGAGCACTGAGCACCCTGAGTACTGAGCAATGAGCACCCTGAGTACTGAGCACCCAGCACCCTGAGTACTGAGCACCCAGCACCCTGAGCACTGAGCACCCAGCACCCTGAGCACTGAGCACCCAGCACCCTGAGCACTGAGCACCCAGCACCCCGAGCACTGAGCACCCAGCACCCTGAGCACTGAGAACCCTGAGTACTGAGCACTGAGCACCCTGAGTACTGAGCACTGAGCACCCTGTGTATTGAGCACCCAGCACCCTGAGTACTGAGCACCCAGGACCCGGAGCAATGAGCACCCGGAGTACTGAGCACCCAGCACCCTGAGTACTAAGCACCGAGCACCCTGAGTACTGAGCACTCAGTACCCTGAGCACTGAACACACAGCACCCTGAGTACTGAGCTCCCCGAGCACTGAGCACCCAGCACCCTGAGCACTGAGGACCCAGCACCCTGAGTACTGAGCACCCAGCACCCTGAGCACTGAGCACCCAGCACCCTGAGTACTGAGCACCCAGCACCCTGAGCACTGAGCACCCAGCACCCTGAGTACTGAGCATCCAGCACCCTGAGCACTGAACAGCCAGCACCCTGAGTACTGAGCACTGAGCACCCAGCACCTAGAGAACTGAGCACTCAGCACCCTGTGTACTGAGCACTGAGCACCCAGCACCCTGAGCACTGAGCACCCTGAGTTCTGAGCACCCAGCACCCTGAGCACTGAGCACCCAGCACCCCGAGCACTGAGCACCCAGCACCCTGAGCACTGAGCACTGAGCACCCTGAGTACTGAGCACTGAGCACCCTGAGCACTGAGCACCGAGCACCCTGAGTACTGAGCACTGAGCACCCTGAGCACTGAGCACCCAGCACCCTGAGTACTGAGCACCGAGCACCCTGAGCACTGAGGACCGAGCACCCTGAGTACTAAGCACACAGCACCCTGAGTACTGAGCACCCAGCACCCTGAGCACTGAGCACCCAGCACGCTGAGTACTGAGCACTGAGCACCCTGCGTACTGAGCACCGAGCACCCTGAGCACTGAGCACCCAGCACGCTGAGTACTGAGCTCTGAGCACTCTGAGTACTGAGCACCGAGCACCCTGAGTACTGAGCACCCAGCACTCTGAGCACTGAGCACCCAGCACCCTGAGCACTGAGCACCCAGCACCCCGAGCACTGAGCACCCAGCAACCCGAGCACTGAGCACCCAGCACCCCGAGCACTGAGCACCCAGCACCCTGAGCACTGAGCACTGAGCACCCTAAGTACTGAGCACTGAGCACCCTGAGTACTGAGCACCCAGCACCCTGAGTACTGAGCACCCAGCACCCCGAGCACTGAGCACCCAGCACCCTGAGTAGTGAGCACCGAGCACCCTGAGTACTGAGCACCCAGCACCCTGAGTACTGAGCACCCAGCGTACTGAGCACCGAGCACCCAGCACCCTGAGTACTGAGCACCCAGCACCCTGAGCACTGAGCACCCAGCACCCTGAGTACTGAGCACTGAGCACCCTGAGTACTGAGCACCGAGCAGGCCGAGCACTGAGCACCCAGCACCCCGAGCACCGAGCACCCAGCACCCTGAGCACTGAGCACCCAGCACCCTGAGCACTGAGAACCCAGCACCCTGAGTACTGAGCACCCAGCACCTGAGTACTGAGCACCCAACGTACTGAGCACCGAGCACCCTGACCACTGAGCCCCCAGCACCCTGAATACTGAGCACCCAGCACCCTGAGCAATGAGCACCCTGAGTACTGGGCACCCAGCACCTTGAGCACTGAGCACCGAGCACCCCGAGCACTGAGCACCCAGCACCCGAAGTACTGAGCACCCAGCACCCTGAGTACTAAGCACCGAGCACCCTGAGTACTGAGCACCCAGCACACTGAGCACGGAGCACCCAGCACCCTGAGCACTGAGCAAACAGAACCCTGAGCACTGAGCAACCAGCACCCTGAGTACTGAGCACTGAGCACCCAGCACCCCGAGCACGGAGCTCCCAGCACCCTTAGTACTGAGCACTGAGCACCCAGCACCCCGAGCACTGAGCACCCAGCACCCTGAGCACTGAGCACCCAGCACCCGAGTACTGATCACCCAGCACCCTGGGTACTGAGCACCCCGCACCATGAGTACTGAGCACCCAGCACGCTGAGCACTGAGCACCCAGCACCCTGAGCACTGAGCACCCAGCACCCCGAGCACTGCACACCCAGCACCCTGAGTACTGAGCACCCAGCACCCTGAGCACTGAGCACCCAGCACCCTGAGCACTGAGCACCCAGCACCCTGAGCAATGAGCACCCAGCACCCTGAGTAGTGAGCACCCAACGTACTGAGCACCGAGCACCCCGAGCACTGAGCACCCAGCACCCTGAGTACTGAGCACTGAGCACCCCGAGCACTGAGCACCCAGCACCCTGAGCACTGAGCACCCAGCACCCCGAGCACTGAGCACCCAGCACCCTGAGCACCCAGCACCCTGAGCACTGAGCACCCTGAGCACTGAGCACTGAGCACCCAGCACCCTGAGTACTGAGCACCCAACACTCTGAGCACTGAGCACCCAGCACGCTGACTACTGATCCCTGAGCACCCAGCACCCTGAGTACTGAGCACCCAGCACCCCGAGCACTGAGCACCAAGCACCCTGTGTACTGAGCATCGAGCACCCTGAGCACTGAGCAACCAGCACCCTGAGTACTGAGCACCCAGCACCCCGAGAATGAGCACCCAGCACCCCGAGCACTGAGCACCCAGCACCCTGAGCACTGAGCACCCAGCACCCTGAGTACTGAGCACCCTGAGTACTGACCACCCAGCACCCTGAGTACTGAGCACACTGCACCGCGAGCACTGAGCTCCCTGAGTACTGAGCACCCAGCACCCTGAGTACTGAGCACACAGCACCCTGAGTACTGAGCACTGAGCACCCAGAGAACTGAGCACCCAGCACCCCGAGGACTGAGCACCCAGCACCCTGTGCACTGAGCACTGAGCATTCAGCACCCTGAGCACTGAGCACCCTGAGCTCTTAGCACCCTGAGTACAGAGCACCCAGCACCCTGAGTACTGAGCACCCAGCACCCTGAGCACTGAGCACCCAGCACCCTGAGTACTGAGCACCCAGCACCCTGAGTACTGAGCACCGAGCACCCCGAGCACTGAGCACCCAGCACCCTGAGCACTGAGCACCCAGCACCCTGAGCACTGAGCACCCAGCACCCCGAGTACTGAGCACCGAGCACCCCGAGCACTGAGCACCCAGCACCCCGAGAACTGAGCACCCAGCACCCTGAGCACTGAGCACCCAGCACCCCGAGTACTGAGCACTGAGCACCCTGAGTACTGAGCACCCAGCACCCCGAGTACTGAGCACTGAGCACTATGAGTACTGAGCACCCAGCACCCTGAGTACTGAGCACCCAGTACCCTGAGCACTGAACACACAGAACCCTGAGTACTGAGCACCCCGAGCACTGAGCACCCAGCACCCTGAGCACTGAGGACCCAGCACCCTGAGTACTGAGCACCCAGCACCCTGAGCACTGAGCACCCAGCACCCTGAGTACTGAGCACGAGGCACCCTGAGCACTGAGCACCCAGCACCCTAAGTACTGAGCATCCAGCACCCCGAGCACTGAGCACCCAGCACCCTGAGTACTGAGCACCCAGCACCCTGAGCACTGAGCACCCAGCACCCTGAGTACTGAGCACGAGGCACCCTGAGCACTGAGCACCCAGCACAGTAAGTACTGAGCATCCAGCACCCCGAGCACTGAGCACCCAGCACCCTGAGTACTGAGCACCCAGCACCCTGAGTACTGAGCACCCAGCACCCGGAGCACTGAGCACTCAGCACCCTGTGTACTGAGCACTGAGTACCCAGCACCCCGAGCACTGAGCACCGAGCACCCTGAGTACTGAGCACTGAGCACCCAGCACCCTGAGCACTGAGCACTCAGCACCCTGTGTACTGAGCACTGAGCACCCAGCACCCCGAGCACTGAGCACCGAGCACCCTGAGTACTGAGCACCCAGCACACCGAGTACTGAGCACCCAGCACCCTGAGTACTGAGCATCCAGCACCCCGAGCACTGAGCACCGAGCACCCCGAGCACTGAGCACCCAGCACCCCGAGCACTGAGCACCCAGCACCCTGAGTACTGAGCACCCAGCACCCCGAGCACTGAGCACCCAGCACCCTGATTACTGAGCACCGAGCACCCTGAGTACTGAGCACCCAGCACCCTGAGCACTGAGCACCCAGCACCCTGAGCACTGAGCACCCAGCACCCTGAGCACTGAGCACCCAGCACCCCGAGCACTGAGCACCCAGCACCCTGAGCACTGAGCACCCAGCACCCTGAGCACTGAGCACCCAGCACCCCGAGCACTGAGCACCAAGCACCCTGAGTACTGAGCACTGAGCACCCAGCACCCCGAGCACTGAGCACTCTGCACCCTGAGTACTGAGCACTGAGCACCCAGCACCCCGAGCACTGAGCACCCAGCACCCTGAGCACTGAGCACCCAGCACCCGAGTACTGAGCACCCAGCACAATGAGTACTGAGCACCCAGCTCCCTGAGTACTGAGCACCCAGCACCCCGAGTACTGAGCACCCAGCACCCTGAGTACTGAGCACTCAGCCCCCTGAGCACTGAGGACCCAGCACCCTGAGTACTGAGCACCGAGCACCCTGAGTACTGAGCACCCAGCACCCTGAGTACTGAGCACCCAGCACACTGAGTACTGAGCACCCAGCACCCTGAGCACTGATCACCCAGCACCCTGAGTACTGAGCACCGAGTACCCTGAGTACTGAGCACCCAGCACCCCGAGCTCTGAGCACTCAGCACCCTGAGTACTGAGCACTGAGCACCCAGCACCCCGAGCACTGAGCACCCAGCACCCTGTGTACTGAGCACTGAGTACCCAGTACCCCGAGCACTGAGAACCAGCACCCTGAGCAGTGAGCACCCAGCACCGCGAGTACTGAACACACAGCACCCCGAGCACTGAGCAACCAGCACCCTGAGCACTGAGCACCCAGCACGCTGAGTACTGAGCACCCAGCACCCCGAGTACTGAGCAACCAGCACCCTGAGCACTGTGCACCCAGCACCCTGAGCACTGAGCACCGAGAACCCTGAGTACTGAGCAAGGAGCACCCTGAGTACTGAGCACCCAGCACCCTGAGCACTGAGCACCCAGCAACCTGAGCACTGAGCACCCAGCACCCTGAGTACTGAGCACCCAACACCCTGAGTACTGAACACCCAGCACCCCGAGCACTGAGCACCCAGCACCCTGAGCACTGAGCACCGAGCACCCTGAGTACTGAGCACCGAGCACCCTGAGTACTGAGCACCCAGCACCCTGAGCACTGAGCACCCAGCACCCTGAGCACTGAGCACCCAGCACCCTGAGTACTGAGCACCCAGCACCCTGAGTACTGAACACCCAGCACCCTGAGCACTGAGCACTGAGCACTGAGCACCCAGCACCCTGAGCACTGAGCACCCAGCACCCCGAGCACTGAGCACCCAGCACCCTGAGCACCCAGCACCCTGAGCACTGAGCACCCTGAGCACTGAGCACCCAGCACCCTGAGTACTGAGCACCCAACACTCTGAGCACTGAGCACCCAGCACGCTGAGTACTGAGCCCTGAGCACCCAGCACCCTGAGTACTGAGCACCCAGCACCCCGAGCACTGAGCACCCAGCACCCTGTGTACTGAGCATCGAGCACCCCGAGCACTGAGCAACCAGCACCCTGAGTACTGAGCACCCAGCACCCCGAGAATGAGCACCCAGCACCCCGAGCACTGAGCACCCAGCACCCTGAGCACTGAGCACCCAGCACCCTGAGTACTGAGCACCCTGAGTACTGACCACCCAGCACCCTGAGTACTGAGCACACTGCACCCCGAGCACTGAGCTCCCTGAGTACTGAGCACCCAGCACCCAGGGTACTGAGCACGAGGCACCCTGAGCACTGAGCACCCAGCACCCTAAGTACTGAGCATCCAGCACCCCGAGCACTGAGCACCCAGCACCCTGAGTACTGAGCACTGAGCACCCAGCACCCCGAGCACTGAGCACTCAGCACCCTGTGTACTGAGCACTGAGTACCCAGCACCCCGAGCACTGAGCACCGAGCACCCTGAGTACTGAGCACTGAGCACCCAGCACCCCGAGCACTGAGCACCCAGCACCTTGAGTACTGAGCACTGAGCACCCTGAGTACTGAGCACCCAGCACCCTGAGCACTGAGCACCCAGCACCCTGAGCACTGAGCACCCAGCACCCTGAGTACTGAGCACCCAATGTACTGAGCACTGAGCACCCTGAGCACTGAGCACCCAGCACCCTGAGTACTGAGCACCCAGCACCCTGAGTACTGAGCACCCAATGTTCTGAGCACCGAGCACCCTGAGCCCTGAGCACCCAGCACCCTGAGTACTGAGCACCCAGGACCCGGAGCAATGAGCACCCTGAGTACTGAGCACCCAGCACCCTGAGCACTGAGCACCGAGCACCCCGAGCACTGAGCACCCAGCACCCGGAGTACTGAGCACCCAGCACCCTGAGTACTAAGCACCGAGCACCCTGAGTACTGAGCACCCAGTACCCTGAGCACTGAACCCACAGCACCCTGAGTACTGAGCTCCCCGAGCACTGAGCACCCAGCACCCCGAGCACTGAGCACCCAGCACCCTGAGCACTGAGCACTGAGCACCCTGAGTACTGAGCACTGAGCACCCTGAGCACTGAGCACCGAGCACCCTGAGTACTGAGCACTGAGCACACTGAGCACTGAGCACCCAGCACCCTGAGTACTGAGCACCGAGCACCCTGAGCACTGAGGACCGAGCACCCTGAGTACTAAGCACACAGCACCCTGAGTACTGAGCACCCAGCACCCTGAGCACTGAGCACCCAGCACGCTGAGTACTGAGCACTGAGCACCCTGCGTACTGAGCACCGAGCACCCTGAGCACTGAGCACCCAGCACGCTGAGTACTGAGCTCTGAGCACTCTGAGTACTGAGCACCGAGCACCCTGAGTACTGAGCACCCAGCACTCTGAGCACTGAGCACCCAGCACCCTGAGCACTGAGCACCCAGCACCCCGAGCACTGAGCACCCAGCAACCCGAGCACTGAGCACCCAGCACCCCGAGCACTGAGCACCCAGCACCCTAAGCACTGAGCACTGAGCACCCTAAGTACTGAGCACTGAGCACCCTGAGTACTGAGCACCCAGCACCCTGAGTACTGAGCACCCAGCACCCCGAGCACTGAGCACCCAGCACCCTGAGTAGTGAGCACCGAGCACCCTGTGTACTGAGCAACCAGCACCCTGAGTACTGAGCACCCAGCGTACTGAGCACCGAGCACCCAGCACCCTGAGTACTGAGCACCCAGCACCCTGAGCACTGAGCACCCAGCACCCTGAGTACTGAGCACTGAGCACCCTGAGTACTGAGCACCGAGCACCCCGAGCACTGAGCACCCAGCACCCCGAGCACCGAGCACCCAGCACCCTGAGCACTGAGCACCCAGCACCCTGAGCACTGAGAACCCAGCACCCTGAGTACTGAGCACCCAGCACCTGAGTACTGAGCACCCAACGTACTGAGCACCGAGCACCCTGACCACTGAGCCCCCAGCACCCTGAGTACTGAGCACCCAGCACCCTGAGCAATGAGCACCCTGAGTACTGAGCACCCAGCACCTTGAGCACTGAGCACCGAGCACCCCGAGCACTGAGCACCCAGCACCCGAAGTACTGAGCACCCAGCACCCTGAGTACTAAGCACCGAGCACCCTGAGTACTGAGCACCCAGCACACTGAGCACGGAGCACCCAGCACCCTGAGCACTGAGCAAACAGCACCCTGAGCACTGAGCAACCAGCACCCTGAGTACTGAGCACTGAGCACCCAGCACCCCGAGCACGGAGCACCCAGCACCCTTAGTACTGAGCACTGAGCACCCAGCACCCCGAGCACTGAGCACCCAGCACCCTGAGCACTGAGCACCCAGCACCCGAGTACTGATCACCCAGCACCCTGGGTACTGAGCACCCCGCACCATGAGTACTGAGCACCCAGCACGCTGAGCACTGAGCACCCAGCACCCTGAGCACTGAGCACCCAGCACCCCGAGCACTGCACACCCAGCACCCTGAGTACTGAGCACCCATCACCCTGAGCACTGAGCACCCAGCACCCTGAGCACTGAGCACCCAGCACCCTGAGCAATGAGCACCCAGCACCCTGAGTAGTGAGCACCCAACGTACTGAGCACCGAGCACCCCGAGCACTGAGCACCCAGCACCCTGAGTACTGAGCACTGAGCACCCCGAGCACTGAGCACCCAGCACCCTGAGCACTGAGCACCCAGCACCCCGAGCACTGAGCACCCAGCACCCTGAGCACCCAGCACCCTGAGCACTGAGCACCCTGAGCACTGAGCACTGAGCACCCAGCACCCTGAGTACTGAGCACCCAACACTCTGAGCACTGAGCACCCAGCACGCTGACTACTGATCCCTGAGCACCCAGCACCCTGAGTACTGAGCACCCAGCACCCCGAGCACTGAGCACCCAGCACCCTGTGTACTGAGCATCGAGCACCCCGAGCACTGAGCAACCAGCACCCTGAGTACTGAGCACCCAGCACCCCGAGAATGAGCACCCAGCACCCCGAGCACTGAGCACCCAGCACCCTGAGCACTGAGCACCCAGCACCCTGAGTACTGAGCACCCTGAGTACTGACCACCCAGCACCCTGAGTACTGAGCACACTGCACCCCGAGCACTGAGCTCCCTGAGTACTGAGCACCCAGCACCCTGAGTACTGAGCACACAGCACCCTGAGTACTGAGCACTGAGCACCCAGAGAACTGAGCACCCAGCACCCCGAGGACTGAGCACCCAGCACCCTGTGCACTGAGCACTGAGCATTCAGCACCCTGAGCACTGAGCACCCTGAGCTCTTAGCACCCTGAGTACTGAGCACCCAGCACCCTGAGTACTGAGAACCCAGCACCCTGAGCACTGAGCACCCAGCACCCTGAGTACTGAGCACCCAGCACCCTGAGTACTGAGCACCGAGCACCCCGAGCACTGAGCACCCAGCACCCTGAGCACTGAGCACCCAGCACCCTGAGCACTGAGCACCCAGCACCCCGAGTACTGAGCACCGAGCACCCCGAGCACTGAGCACCCAGCACCCCGAGAACTGAGCACCCAGCACCCTGAGCACTGAGCACCCAGCACCCCGAGTACTGAGCACCCAGCACCCCGAGTACTGAGCACTGAGCACCCTGAGTACTGAGCACCCAGCACCCCGAGTACTGAGCACTGAGCACTATGAGTACTGAGCACCCAGCACCCTGAGTACTGAGCACCCAGTACCCTGAGCACTGAACACACAGAACCCTGAGTACTGAGCACCCCGAGCACTGAGCACCCAGCACCCTGAGCACTGAGGACCCAGCACCCTGAGTACTGAGCACCCAGCACCCTGAGCACTGAGCACCCAGCACCCTGAGTACTGAGCACGAGGCACCCTGAGCACTGAGCACCCAGCACCCTAAGTACTGAGCATCCAGCACCCCGAGCACTGAGCACCCAGCACCCTGAGTACTGAGCACTGAGCACCCAGCACCCGGAGCACTGAGCACTCAGCACCCTGTGTACTGAGCACTGAGTACCCAGCACCCCGAGCACTGAGCACCGAGCACCCTGAGTACTGAGCACTGAGCACCCAGCACCCTGAGCACTGAGCACTCAGCACCCTGTGTACTGAGCACTGAGCACCCAGCACCCCGAGCACTGAGCACCGAGCACCCTGAGTACTGAGCACCCAGCACACCGAGTACTGAGCACCCAGCACCCTGAGTACTGAGCACCCAGCACCCCGAGCACTGAGCACCGAGCACCCCGAGCACTGAGCACCCAGCACCCCGAGCACTGAGCACCCAGCACCCTGAGTACTGAGCACCCAGCACCCCGAGCACTGAGCACCCAGCACCCTGATTACTGAGCACCGAGCACCCTGAGTACTGAGCACCCAGCACCCTGAGCACTGAGCACCCAGCACCCTGAGTACTGAGCACTGAGCACCCTGAGTACTGAGCACCGAGCACCCCGAGTACTGAGCACCCAGCACCCCGAGCACCGAGCACCCAGCACCCTGAGCACTGAGCACCCAGCACCCTGAGCACTGAGAACCCAGCACCCTGAGTACTGAGCACCCAGCACCTGAGTACTGAGCACCCAACGTACAGAGCACCGAGCACCCTGACCACTGAGCCCCCAGCACCCTGAGTACTGAGCACCCAGCACCCTGAGCAATGAGCACCCTGAGTACTGAGCACCCAGCACCTTGAGCACTGAGCACCGAGCACCCCGAGCACTGAGCACCCAGCACCCGAAGTACTGAGCACCCAGCACCCTGAGTACTAAGCACCGAGCACCCTGAGTACTGAGCACCCAGCACACTGAGCACGGAGCACCCAGCACCCTGAGCACTGAGCAAACAGCACCCTGAGCACTGAGCAACCAGCACCCTGAGTACTGAGCACTGAGCACCCAGCACCCCGAGCACGGAGCACCCAGCACCCTTAGTACTGAGCACTGAGCACCCAGCACCCCGAGCACTGAGCACCCAGCACCCTGAGCACTGAGCACCCAGCACCCGAGTACTGATCACCCAGCACCCTGGGTACTGAGCACCCCGCATCATGAGTACTGAGCACCCAGCACGCTGAGCACTGAGCACCCAGCACCCTGAGCACTGAGCACCCAGCACCCCGAGCACTGCACACCCAGCACCCTGAGTACTGAGCACCCAGCACCCTGAGCACTGAGCACCCAGCACCCTGAGCACTGAGCACCCAGCACCCTGAGCAATGAGCACCCAGCACCCTGAGTAGTGAGCACCCAACGTACTGAGCACCGAGCACCCCGAGCACTGAGCACCCAGCACACTGAGTACTGAGCACTGAGCACCCCGAGCACTGAGCACCCAGCACCCTGAGCACTGAGCACCCAGCACCCCGAGCACTGAGCACCCAGCACCCTGAGCACAAAGCACCCTGAGCACTGAGCACCCTGAGCACTGAGCACTGAGCACCCAGCACCCTGAGTACTGAGCACCCAACACTCTGAGCACTGAGCACCCAGCACGCTGACTACTGATCCCTGAGCACCCAGCACCCTGAGTACTGAGCACCCAGCACCCCGAGCACTGAGCACCCAGCACCCTGTGTACTGAGCATCGAGCACCCCGAGCACTGAGCAACCAGCACCCTGAGTACTGAGCACCCAGCACCCCGAGAATGAGCACCCAGCACCCCGAGCACTGAGCACCCAGCACCCTGAGCACTGAGCACCCAGCACCCTGAGTACTGAGCACCCTGAGTACTGACCACCCAGCACCCTGAGTACTGAGCACACTGCACCCTGAGCACTGAGCTCCCTGAGTACTGAGCACCCAGCACCCTGAGTACTGAGCACACAGCACCCTGAGTACTGAGCACTGAGCACCCAGAGAACTGAGCACCCAGCACCCCGAGGACTGAGCACCCAGCACCCTGTGCACTGAGCACTGAGCATTCAGCACCCTGAGCACTGAGCACCCTGAGCTCTTAGCACCCTGAGTACTGAGCACCCAGCACCCTGAGTACTGAGCACCCAGCACCCTGAGCACTGAGCACCCAGCACCCTGAGTACTGAGCACCCAGCACCCTGAGTACTGAGCACCGAGCACCCCGAGCACTGAGCACGCAGCACCCTGAGCACTGAGCACCCAGCACCCAGAGCACTGAGCACCCAGCACCCCGAGTACTGAGCACCGAGCACCCCGAGCACTGAGCACCCAGCACCGCGAGAACTGAGCACCCAGCACCCTGAGCACTGAGCACCCAGCACCCCGAATACTGAGCACCCAGCACCCCGAGTACTGAGCACTGAGCACCCTGAGTACTAAGCACCCAGCACCCCGAGTACTGAGCACTGAGCACTATGAGTACTGAGCACCCAGCACCCTGAGTACTGAGCACCCAGTACCCTGAGCACTGAACACACAGAACCCTGAGTACTGAGCACCCCGAGCACTGAGCACCCAGCACCCTGAGCACTGAGGACCCAGCACCCTGAGTACTGAGCACCCAGCACCCTGAGCACTGAGCACCCAGCACCCTGAGTACTGAGCACGAGGCACCCTGAGCACTGAGGACCCAGCACCCTAAGGACTGAGCATCCAGCACCCCGAGCACTGAGCACCCAGCACCCTGAGTACTGAGCACTGAGCACCCAGCACCCGGAGCACTGAGCACTCAGCACCCTGTGTACTGAGCACTGAGTACCCAGCACCCCGAGCACTGAGCACCGAGCACCCTGAGTACTGAGCACTGAGCACCCAGCACCCTGAGCACTGAGCACTCAGCACCCTGTGTACTGAGCACTGAGCACCCAGCACCCCCAGCACTGAGCACCGAGCACCCTGAGTACTGAGCACCCAGCACACCGAGTACTGAGCACCCAGCACCCTGAGTACTGAGCACCCAGCACCCCGAGCACTGAGCACCGAGCACCCCGAGCACTGAGCACCCAGCACCCCGAGCACTGAGCACCCAGCACCCTGAGTACTGAGCACCCAGCACCCCGAGCACTGAGCACCCAGCACCCTGATTACTGAGCACCGAGCACCCTGAGTACTGAGCACCCAGCACCCTGAGCACTGAGCACCCAGCACCCTGAGCACTGAGCACCCAGCACCCTGAGCACTGAGCACCCAGCACCCCGAGCACTGAGCACCCAGCACCCTGAGCACTGAGCACCCAGCACCCTGAGCACTGAGCACCCAGCACCCCGAGCACTGAGCACCAAGCACCCTGAGTACTGAGCACTGAGCACCCAGCACCCCGAGCACTGAGCACTCTGCACCCTGAGTACTGAGCACTGAGCACCCAGCACCCCGAGCACTGAGCACCCAGCACCCTGAGCACTGAGCACCCAGCACCCGAGTACTGAGCACCCAGCACAATGAGTACTGAGCACCCAGCTCCCTGAGTACTGAGCACCCAGCACCCCGAGTACTGAGCACCCAGCACCCTGAGTACTGAGCACTCAGCACCCTGAGCACTGAGGACCCAGCACCCTGAGTACTGAGCACCGAGCACCCTGAGTACTGAGCACCCAGCACCCTGAGTACTGAGCACCCAGCACACTGAGTACTGAGCACCCAGCACCCTGAGCACTGATCACCCAGCACCCTGAGTACTGAGCACCGAGTACCCTGAGTACTGAGCACCCAGCACCCCGAGCTCTGAGCACTCAGCACCCTGAGTACTGAGCACTGAGCACCCAGCACCCCGAGCACTGAGCACCCAGCACCCTGTGTACTGAGCACTGAGTACCCAGTACCCCGAGCACTGAGAACCAGCACCCTGAGCAGTGAGCACCCAGCACCGCGAGTACTGAACACACAGCACCCCGAGCACTGAGCAACCAGCACCCTGAGCACTGAGCACCCAGCACGCTGAGTACTGAGCACCCAGCACCCCGAGTACTGAGCAACCAGCACCCTGAGCACTGTGCACCCAGCACCCTGAGCACTGAGCACCGAGAACCCTGAGTACTGAGCACGGAGCACCCTGAGTACTGAGCACCCAGCACCCTGAGCACTGAGCACCCAGCACCCTGAGCATTGAGCACCCAGCACCCTGAGTACTGAGCACCCAACACCCTGAGTACTGAACACCCAGCACCCCGAGCACTGAGCACCCAGCACCCTGAGCACTGAGCACCGAGCAACCTGAGTACTGAGCACCGAGCACCCTGAGTACTGAGCACCCAGCACCCTGAGCACTGAGCACCCAGCACCCTGAGCACTGAGCACCCAGCACCCTGAGTACTGAGCACCCAGCACCCTGAGTACTGAACACCCAGCACCCTGAGCACTGAGCACTGAGCACCCAGCACCCTGAGCACTGAGCACTGAGCACCCAGCACCCTGAGCACTGAGCACCCAGCACCCCGAGCACTGAGCACCCAGCACCCTGAGCACCCAGCACCCTGAGCACTGAGCACCCTGAGCACTGAGCACCCAGCACCCTGAGTACTGAGCACCCAACACTCTGAGCACTGAGCACCCAGCACGCTGAGTACTGAGCCCTGAGCACCCAGCACCCTGAGTACTGAGCACCCAGCACCCCGAGCACTGAGCACCCAGCACCCTGTGTACTGAGCATCGAGCACCCCGAGCACTGAGCAACCAGCACCCTGAGTACTGAGCACCCAGCACCCCGAGAATGAGCACCCAGCACCCCGAGCACTGAGCACCCAGCACCCTGAGCACTGAGCACCCAGCACCCTGAGTACTGAGCACCCTGAGTACTGACCACCCAGCACCCTGAGTACTGAGCACACTGCACCCCGAGCACTGAGCTCCCTGAGTACTGAGCACCCAGCACCCAGGGTACTGAGCACGAGGCACCCTGAGCACTGAGCACCCAGCACCCTAAGTACTGAGCATCCAGCACCCCGAGCACTGAGCACCCAGCACCCTGAGTACTGAGCACTGAGCACCCAGCACCCCGAGCACTGAGCACTCAGCACCCTGTGTACTGAGCACTGAGTACCCAGCACCCCGAGCACTGAGCACCGAGCACCCTGAGTACTGAGCACTGAGCACCCAGCACCCCGAGCACTGAGCACCCAGCACCTTGAGTACTGAGCACTGAGCACCCTGAGTACTGAGCACCCAGCACCCTGAGCACTGAGCACCCAGCACCCTGAGCACTGAGCACCCAGCACCCTGAGTACTGAGCACCCAATGTACTGAGCACTGAGCACCCTGAGCACTGAGCACCCAGCACCCTGAGTACTGAGCACCCAGCACCCTGAGTACTGAGCACCCAATGTTCTGAGCACCGAGCACCCTGAGCCCTGAGCACCCAGCACCCTGAGTACTGAGCACCCAGCACCCTGAGCACTGAGCACCCTGAGTACTGAGCACTGAGCACCCTGAGTACTGAGCAATGAGCACCCTGAGTACTGAGCACCCAGCACCCTGAGTACTGAGCACCCAGCAACCTGAGCACTGAGCACCGAGCACCCTGAGCACTGAGCACCCAGCACCCTGAGCACTGAGCACCCAGCACCCTGAGCAATGAGCACCCAGCACCCCGCGCACTGAGCACCCAGCACCCTGAGCACTGAGAACCCTGAGTACTGAGCACTGAGCACCCTGAGTACTGAGCACTGAGCACCCTGAGTATTGAGCACCCAGCACCCTGAGTACTGAGCACCCAGGACCCGGAGCAATGAGCACCCTGAGTACTGAGCACCCAGCACCCTGAGCACTGAGCACCGAGCACCCCGAGCACTGAGCACCCAGGACCCGGAGTACTGAGCACCCAGCACCCTGAGTACTAAGCACCGAGCACCCTGAGTACTGAGCACCCAGTACCCTGAGCACTGAACCCACAGCACCCTGAGTACTGAGCTCCCCGAGCACTGAGCACCCAGCACCCTGAGCACTGAGGACCCAGCACCCTGAGCACTGAGCACCCAGCACCCTGAGCACTGAGCACCCAGCACCCTGAGTACTGAGCACCCAGCACCCTGAGCACTGAGCACCCAGCACCCTGAGTACTGAGCACCCAGCACCCCGAGCACTGAGCACCAAGCACCCTGAGTACTGAGCACTGAGCACCCAGCACCCCGAGCACTGAGCACTCTGCACCCTGAGTACTGAGCACTGAGCACCCAGCACCCCGAGCACTGAGCACCCAGCACCCTGAGCACTGAGCACCCAGCACCCGAGTACTGAGCACCCAGCACAATGAGTACTGAGCACCCAACTCCCTGAGTACTGAGCACCCAGCACCCCGAGTACTGAGCACCCAGCACCCTGAGTACTGAGCACTCAGCACCCTGAGCACTGAGGACCCAGCACCCTGAGTACTGAGCACCGAGCACCCTGAGTACTGAGCACCCAGCACCCTTAGTACTGAGCACCCAGCACACTGAGTACTGAGCACCCAGCACCCTGAGCACTGATCACCCAGCACCCTGAGTACTGAGCACCGAGTACCCTGAGTACTGAGCACCCAGCACCCCGAGCTCTGAGCACTCAGCACCCTGAGTACTGAGCACTGAGCACCCAGCACCCCGAGCACTGAGCACCCAGCACCCTGTGTACTGAGCACTGAGTACCCAGTACCCCGAGCACTGAGAACCAGCACCCTGAGCAGTGAGCACCCAGCACCGCGAGTACTGAACACACAGCACCCCGAGAACTGAGCAACCAGCACCCTGAGCACTGAGCACCCAGCACGCTGAGTACTGAGCACCCAGCACCCCGAGTAATGAGCAACCAGCACCCTGAGCACTGTGCACCCAGCACCCTGAGCACTGAGCACCGAGAACCCTGAGTACTGAGCACGGAGCACCCTGAGTACTGAGCACCCAGCACCCTGAGCACTGAGCACCCAGCACCCTGAGCACTGAGCACCCAGCACCCTGAGTACTGAGCACCCAACACCCTGAGTACTGAACACCCAGCACCCCGAGCACTGAGCACCCAGCACCCTGAGCACTGAGCACCGAGCACCCTGAGTACTGAGCACCGAGCACCCTGAGTACTGAGCACCCAGCACCCTGAGCACTGAGCACCCAGCACCCTGAGCACTGAGCACCCAGCACCCTGAGTACTGAGCACCCAGCACCCTGAGTACTGAACACCCAGCACCCTGAGCACTGAGCACTGAGCACCCAGCACCCTGAGCACTGAGCACTGAGCACCCAGCACCCTGAGCACTGAGCACCCAGCACCCCGAGCACTGAGCACCCAGCACCCTGAGCACCCAGCACCCTGAGCACTGAGCACCCTGAGCACTGAGCACCCAGCACCCTGAGTACTGAGCACCCAACACTCTGAGCACTGAGCACCCAGCACGCTGAGTACTGAGCCCTGAGCACCCAGCACCCTGAGTACTGAGCACCCAGCACCCCGAGCACTGAGCACCCAGCACCCTGTGTACTGAGCATCGAGCACCCCGAGCACTGAGCAACCAGCACCCTGAGTACTGAGCACCCAGCACCCCGAGAATGAGCACCCAGCACCCCGAGCACTGAGCACCCAGCACCCTGAGCACTGAGCACCCAGCACCCTGAGTACTGAGCACCCTGAGTACTGACCACCCAGCACCCTGAGTACTGAGCACACTGCACCCCGAGCACTGAGCTCCCTGAGTACTGAGCACCCAGCACCCAGGGTACTGAGCACGAGGCACCCTGAGTACTGAGCACCCAGCACCCTAAGTACTGAGCATCCAGCACCCCGAGCACTGAGCACCCAGCACCCTGAGTACTGAGCACTGAGCACCCAGCACCCCGAGCACTGAGCACTCAGCACCCTGTGTACTGAGCACTGAGTACCCAGCACCCCGAGCACTGAGCACCGAGCACCCTGAGTACTGAGCACTGAGCACGCAGCACCCCGAGCACTGAGCACCCAGCACCTTGAGTACTGAGCACTGAGCACCCTGAGTACTGAGCACCCAGCACCCTGAGCACTGAGCACCCAGCACCCTGAGCACTGAGCACCCAGCACCCTGAGTACTGAGCACCCAATGTACTGAGCACTGAGCACCCTGAGCACTGAGCACCCAGCACCCTGAGTACTGAGCACCCAGCACCCTGAGTACTGAGCACCCAATGTTCTGAGCACCGAGCACCCTGAGCACTGATCACCCAGCACCCTGAGTACTGAGCACCCAGCACCCTGAGCACTGAGCACCCTGAGTACTGAGCACTGAGCACCCTGAGTACTGAGCAATGAGCACCCTGAGTACTGAGCACCCAGCACCCTGAGTACTGAGCACCCAGCAACCTGAGCACTGAGCACCGAGCACCCTGAGCACTGAGCACCCAGCACCCTGAGCACTGAGCACCCAGCACCCTGAGCACTGAGCACCCAGCACCCCGCGCACTGAGCACCCAGCACCCTGAGCACTGAGAACCCTGAGTACTGAGCACTGAGCACCCTGAGTACTGAGCACTGAGCACCCTGAGTATTGAGCACCCAGCACCCTGAGTACTGAGCACCCAGGACCCGGAGCAATGAGCACCCTGAGTACTGAGCACCCAGCACCCTGAGCACTGAGCACCGAGCACCCCGAGCACTGAGCACCCAGCACCCGGAGTACTGAGCACCCAGCACCCTGAGTACTAAGCACCGAGCACCCTGAGTACTGAGCACCCAGTACCCTGAGCACTGAACCCACAGCACCCTGAGTACTGAGCTCCCCGAGCACTGAGCACCCAGCACCCTGAGCACTGAGGACCCAGCACCCTGAGCACTGAGCACCCAGCACCCTGAGCACTGAGCACCCAGCACCCTGAGTACTGAGCACCCAGCACCCTGAGCACTGAGCACCCAGCACCCTGAGTACTGAGCATCCAGCACCCTGAGCACTGAGCAGCCAGCACCCTGAGTACTGAGCACTGAGCACCCAGCACCTAGAGCACTGAGCACTCAGCACCCTGTGTACAGAGCACTGAGCACCCAGCACCCTGAGCACTGAGCACCCTGAGTACTGAGCACCCAGCACCCTGAGCACTGAGCACCCAGCACCCCGAGCACTGAGCACCCAGCACCCTGAGCACTGAGCACTGAGCACCCTGAGTACTGAGCACTGAGCACCCTGAGCACTGAGCACCGAGCACCCTGAGTACTGAGCACTGAGCACCCTGAGCACTGAGCACCCAGCACCCTGAGTACTGAGCACCGAGCACCCTGAGCACTGAGGACCGAGCACCCTGAGTACTAAGCACCCAGCACCCTGAATACTGAGCACCCAGCACCCTGAGCACTGAGCACCCAGCACGCTGAGTACTGAGCACTGAGCACCCTGCGTACTGAGCACCGAGCACCCTGAGCACTGAGCACCCAGCACGCTGAGTACTGAGCTCTGAGCACTCTGAGTACTGAGCACCGAGCACCCTGAGTACTGAGCACCCAGCACCCTGAGTACTGAGCACCCAGCACCCCGAGCACTGAGCACCAAGCACCCTGAGTACTGAGCACTGAGCACCCAGCACCCCGAGCACTGAGCACTCTGCACCCTGAGTACTGAGCACTGAGCACCCAGCACCCCGAGCACTGAGCACCCAGCACCCTGAGCACTGAGCACCCAGCACCCGAGTACTGAGCACCCAGCACAATGAGTACTGAGCACCCAGCTCCCTGAGTACTGAGCACCCAGCACCCCGAGTACTGAGCACCCAGCACCCTGAGTACTGAGCACTCAGCACCCTGAGCACTGAGGACCCAGCACCCTGAGTACTGAGCACCGAGCACCCTGAGTACTGAGCACCCAGCACCCTGAGTACTGAGCACCCAGCACACTGAGTACTGAGCACCCAGCACCCTGAGCACTGATCACCCAGCACCCTGAGTACTGAGCACCGAGTACCCTGAGTACTGAGCACCCAGCACCCCGAGCTCTGAGCACTCAGCACCCTGAGTACTGAGCACTGAGCACCCAGCACCCCGAGCACTGAGCACCCAGCACCCTGTGTACTGAGCACTGAGTACCCAGTACCCCGAGCACTGAGAACCAGCACCCTGAGCAGTGAGCACCCAGCACCGCGAGTACTGAACACACAGCACCCCGAGCACTGAGCAACCAGCACCCTGAGCACTGAGCACCCAGCACGCTGAGTACTGAGCACCCAGCACCCCGAGTACTGAGCAACCAGCACCCTGAGCACTGTGCACCCAGCACCCTGAGCACTGAGCACCGAGAACCCTGAGTACTGAGCACGGAGCACCCTGAGTACTGAGCACCCAGCACCCTGAGCACTGAGCACCCAGCACCCTGAGCACTGAGCACCCAGCACCCTGAGTACTGAGCACCCAACACCCTGAGTACTGAACACCCAGCACCCCGAGCACTGAGCACCCAGCACCCTGAGCACTGAGCACCGAGCACCCTGAGTACTGAGCACCGAGCACCCTGAGTACTGAGCACCCAGCACCCTGAGCACTGAGCACCCAGCACCCTGAGCACTGAGCACCCAGCACCCTGAGTACTGAGCACCCAGCACCCTGAGTACTGAACACCCAGCACCCTGAGCACTGAGCACTGAGCACCCAGCACCCTGAGAACTGAGCACTGAGCACCCAGCACCCTGAGCACTGAGCACCCAGCACCCCGAGCACTGAGCACCCAGCACCCTGAGCACCCAGCACCCTGAGCACTGAGCACCCTGAGCACTGAGCACCCAGCACCCTGAGCACTGAGCACCCAGCACCCTGAGTACTGAGCACCCAGCACCCTGAGTACTGAACACCCAGCACCCTGAGCACTGAGCACTGAGCACCCAGCACCCTGAGCACTGAGCACTGAGCACCCAGCACCCTGAGCACTGAGCACCCAGCACCCCGAGCACTGAGCACCCAGCACCCTGAGCACCCAGCACCCTGAGCACTGAGCACCCTGAGCACTGAGCACCCAGCACCCTGAGTACTGAGCACCCAACACTCTGAGCACTGAGCACCCAGCACGCTGAGTACTGAGCCCTGAGCACCCAGCACCCTGAGTACTGAGCACCCAGCACCCCGAGCACTGAGCACCCAGCACCCTGTGTACTGAGCATCGAGCACCCCGAGCACTGAGCAACCAGCACCCTGAGTACTGAGCACCCAGCACCCCGAGAATGAGCACCCAGCACCCCGAGCACTGAGCACCCAGCACCCTGAGCACTGAGCACCCAGCACCCTGAGTACTGAGCACCCTGAGTACTGACCACCCAGCACCCTGAGTACTGAGCACACTGCACCCCGAGCACTGAGCTCCCTGAGTACTGAGCACCCAGCACCCAGGGTACTGAGCACGAGGCACCCTGAGCACTGAGCACCCAGCACCCTAAGTACTGAGCATCCAGCACCCCGAGCACTGAGCACCCAGCACCCTGAGTACTGAGCACTGAGCACCCAGCACCCCGAGCACTGAGCACTCAGCACCCTGTGTACTGAGCACTGAGTACCCAGCACCCCGAGCACTGAGCACCGAGCACCCTGAGTACTGAGCACTGAGCACCCAGCACCCCGAGCACTGAGCACCCAGCACCTTGAGTACTGAGCACTGAGCACCCTGAGTACTGAGCACCCAGCACCATGAGCACTGAGCACCCAGCACCCTGAGCACTGAGCACCCAGCACCCTGAGTACTGAGCACCCAATGTACTGAGCACTGAGCACCCTGAGCACTGAGCACCCAGCACCCTGAGTACTGAGCACCCAGCACCCTGAGTACTGAGCACCCAATGTTCTGAGCACCGAGCACCCTGAGCACTGATCACCCAGCACCCTGAGTACTGAGCACCCAGCACCCTGAGCACTGAGCACCCTGAGTACTGAGCACTGAGCACCCTGAGTACTGAGCAATGAGCACCCTGAGTACTGAGCACCCAGCACCCTGAGTACTGAGCACCCAGCAACCTGAGCACTGAGCACCGAGCACCCTGAGCACTGAGCACCCAGCACCCTGAGCACTGAGCACCCAGCACCCTGAGCACTGAGCACCCAGCACCCCGCACAGAGCACCCAGCACCCTGAGCACTGAGAACCCTGAGTACTGAGCACTGAGCACCCTGAGTACTGAGCACTGAGCACCCTGAGTATTGAGCACCCAGCACCCTGAGTACTGAGCACCCAGGACCCGGAGCAATGAGCACCCTGAGTACTGAGCACCCAGCACCCTGAGCACTGAGCACCGAGCACCCCGAGCACTGAGCACCCAGCACCCGGAGTACTGAGCACCCAGCACCCTGAGTACTAAGCACCGAGCACCCTGAGTACTGAGCACCCAGTACCCTGAGCACTGAACCCACAGCACCCTGAGTACTGAGCTCCCCGAGCACTGAGCACCCAGCACCCTGAGCACTGAGGACCCAGCACCCTGAGCACTGAGCACCCAGCACCCTGAGCACTGAGCACCCAGCACCCTGAGTACTGAGCACCCAGCACCCTGAGCACTGAGCACCCAGCACCCTGAGTACTGAGCATCCAGCACCCTGAGCACTGAGCAGCCAGCACCCTGAGTACTGAGCACTGAGCACCCAGCACCTAGAGCACTGAGCACTCAGCACCCTGTGTACAGAGCACTGAGCACCCAGCACCCTGAGCACTGAGCACCCTGAGTACTGAGCACCCAGCACCCTGAGCACTGAGCACCCAGCACCCCGAGCACTGAGCACCCAGCACCCTGAGCACTGAGCACTGAGCACCCTGAGTACTGAGCACTGAGCACCCTGAGCACTGAGCACCGAGCACCCTGAGTACTGAGCACTGAGCACCCTGAGCACTGAGCACCCAGCACCCTGAGTACTGAGCACCGAGCACCCTGAGCACTGAGGACCGAGCACCCTGAGTACTAAGCACCCAGCACCCTGAATACTGAGCACCCAGCACCCTGAGCACTGAGCACCCAGCACGCTGAGTACTGAGCACTGAGCACCCTGCGTACTGAGCACCGAGCACCCTGAGCACTGAGCACCCAGCACGCTGAGTACTGAGCTCTGAGCACTCTGAGTACTGAGCACCGAGCACCCTGAGTACTGAGCACCCAGCACCCTGAGTACTGAGCACCCAGCACCCCGAGCACTGAGCACCAAGCACCCTGAGTACTGAGCACTGAGCACCCAGCACCCCGAGCACTGAGCACTCTGCACCCTGAGTACTGAGCACTGAGCACCCAGCACCCCGAGCACTGAGCACCCAGCACCCTGAGCACTGAGCACCCAGCACCCGAGTACTGAGCACCCAGCACAATGAGTACTGAGCACCCAGCTCCCTGAGTACTGAGCACCCAGCACCCCGAGTACTGAGCACCCAGCACCCTGAGTACTGAGCACTCAGCACCCTGAGCACTGAGGACCCAGCACCCTGAGTACTGAGCACCGAGCACCCTGAGTACTGAGCACCCAGCACCCTGAGTACTGAGTACCCAGCACACTGAGTACTGAGCACCCAGCACCCTGAGCACTGATCACCCAGCACCCTGAGTACTGAGCACCGAGTACCCTGAGTACTGAGCACCCAGCACCCCGAGCTCTGAGCACTCAGCACCCTGAGTACTGAGCACTGAGCACCCAGCACCCCGAGCACTGAGCACCCAGCACCCTGTGTACTGAGCACTGAGTACCCAGTACCCCGAGCACTGAGAACCAGCACCCTGAGCAGTGAGCACCCAGCACCGCGAGTACTGAACACACAGCACCCCGAGCACTGAGCAACCAGCACCCTGAGCACTGAGCACCCAGCACGCTGAGTACTGAGCACCCAGCACCCCGAGTACTGAGCAACCAGCACCCTGAGCACTGTGCACCCAGCACCCTGAGCACTGAGCACCGAGAACCCTGAGTACTGAGCACGGAGCACCCTGAGTACTGAGCACCCAGCACCCTGAGCACTGAGCACCCAGCACCCTGAGCACTGAGCACCCAGCACCCTGAGTACTGAGCACCCAACACCCTGAGTACTGAACACCCAGCACCCCGAGCACTGAGCACCCAGCACCCTGAGCACTGAGCACCGAGCACCCTGAGTACTGAGCACCGAGCACCCTGAGTACTGAGCACCCAGCACCCTGAGCACTGAGCACCCAGCACCCTGAGCACTGAGCACCCAGCACCCTGAGTACTGAGCACCCAGCACCCTGAGTACTGAACACCCAGCACCCTGAGCACTGAGCACTGAGCACCCAGCACCCTGAGCACTGAGCACTGAGCACCCAGCACCCTGAGCACTGAGCACCCAGCACCCCGAGCACTGAGCACCCAGCACCCTGAGCACCCAGCACCCTGAGCACTGAGCACCCTGAGCACTGAGCACCCAGCACCCTGAGTACTGAGCACCCAACACTCTGAGCACTGAGCACCCAGCACGCTGAGTACTGAGCCCTGAGCACCCAGCACCCTGAGTACTGAGCACCCAGCACCCCGAGCACTGAGAACCCAGCACCCTGTGTACTGAGCATCGAGCACCCCGAGCACTGAGCAACCAGCACCCTGAGTACTGAGCACCCAGCACCCCGAGAATGAGCACCCAGCACCCTGAGCACTGAGCACCCAGCACCCTGAGCACTGAGCACCCAGCACCCTGAGTACTGAGCACCCTGAGTACTGACCACCCAGCACCCTGAGTACTGAGCACACTGCACCCCGAGCACTGAGCTCCCTGAGTACTGAGCACCCAGCACCCAGGGTACTGAGCACGAGGCACCCTGAGCACTGAGCACCCAGCACCCTAAGTACTGAGCATCCAGCACCCCGAGCACTGAGCACCCAGCACCCTGAGTACTGAGCACTGAGCACCCAGCACCCCGAGCACTGAGCACTCAGCACCCTGTGTACTGAGCACTGAATACCCAGCACCCCGAGCACTGAGCACCGAGCACCCTGAGTACTGAGCACTGAGCACCCAGCACCCCGAGCACTGAGCACCCAGCACCTTGAGTACTGAGCACTGAGCACCCTGAGTACTGAGCACCCAGCACCCTGAGCACTGAGCACCCAGCACCCTGAGCACTGAGCACCCAGCACCCTGAGTACTGAGCACCCAATGTACTGAGCACTGAGCACCCTGAGCACTGAGCACCCAGCACCCTGAGTACTGAGCACCCAGCACCCTGAGTACTGAGCACCCAATGTTCTGAGCACCGAGCACCCTGAGCACTGATCACCCAGCACCCTGAGTACTGAGCACCCAGCACCCTGAGCACTGAGCACCCTGAGTACTGAGCACTGAGCACCCTGAGTACTGAGCAATGAGCACCCTGAGTACTGAGCACCCAGCACCCTGAGTACTGAGCACCCAGCAACCTGAGCACTGAGCACCGAGCACCCTGAGCACTGAGCACCCAGCACCCTGAGCACTGAGCACCCAGCACCCTGAGCACTGAGCACCCAGCACCCCGCGCACTGAGCACCCAGCACCCTGAGCACTGAGAACCCTGAGTACTGAGCACTGAGCACCCTGAGTACTGAGCACTGAGCACCCTGAGTATTGAGCACCCAGCACCCTGAGTACTGAGCACCCAGGACCCGGAGCAATGAGCACCCTGAGTACTGAGCACCCAGCACACTGAGCACTGAGCACCGAGCACCCCGAGCACTGAGCACCCAGCACCCGGAGTACTGAGCACCCAGCACCCTGAGTACTAAGCACCGAGCACCCTGAGTACTGAGCACCCAGTACCCTGAGCACTGAACCCACATCACCCTGAGTACTGAGCTCCCCGAGCACTGAGCACCCAGCACCCTGAGCACTGAGGACCCAGCACCCTGAGCACTGAGCACCCAGCACCCTGAGCACTGAGCACCCAGCACCCTGAGTACTGAGCACCCAGCACCCTGAGCACTGAGCACCCAGCACCCTGAGTACTGAGCATCCAGCACCCTGAGCACTGAGCAGCCAGCACCCTGAGTACTGAGCACTGAGCACCCAGCACCTAGAGCACTGAGCACTCAGCACCCTGTGTACTGAGCACTGAGCACCCAGCACCCTGAGCACTGAGCACCCTGAGTACTGAGCACCCAGCACCCTGAGCACTGAGCACCCAGCACCCTGAGCACTGAGCACCCAGCACCCTGAGCACTGAGCACTGAGCACCCTGAGTACTGAGCACTGAGCACCCTGAGCACTGAGCACCGAGCACCCTGAGTACTGAGCACTGAGCACCCTGAGCACTGAGCACCCAGCACCCTGAGTACTGAGCACCGAGCACCCTGAGCACTGAGGACCGAGCACCCTGAGTACTAAGCACCCAGCACCCTGAATACTGAGCACCCAGCACCCTGAGCACTGAGCACCCAGCACGCTGAGTACTGAGCACTGAGCACCCTGCGTACTGAGCACCGAGCACCCTGAGCACTGAGCACCCAGCACGCTGAGTACTGAGCTCTGAGCACTCTGAGTACTGAGCACCGAGCACCCTGAGTACTGAGCACCCAGCACTCTGAGCACTGAGCACCCAGCACCCTGAGCACTGAGCACCCAGCACCCCGAGTACTGAGCACCCAGCACCCCGAGTACTGAGCACTGAGCACCCTGAGTACTGAGCACCAAGCACCCCGAGTACTGAGCACTGAGCACTATGAGTACTGAGCACCCAGTACCCTGAGTACTGAGCACCCAGTACTCTGAGCACTGAACACACAGAACCCTGAGTACTGAGCACCCCGAGCACTGAGCACCCAGCTCCCTGAGCACTGAGGACCCAGCACCCTGAGTACTGAGCACCCAGCACCCTGAGGACTGAGCACCCAGCACCCTGAGTACTGAGCACGAGGCACCCTGAGCACTGAGCACCCAGCACCCTAAGTACTGAGCACTGAGCACCCAGCACCCTGAGCACTGAGCACTCAGCACCCTGTGTACTGAGCACTGAGTACCCAGCACCCCGAGCACTGAGCACCGAGCACCCTGAGTACTGAGCACTGAGCACCCAGCACCCCGAGCACTGAGCACTCAGCACCCTGTGTACTGAGCACTGAGCACCCAGCACCCCGAGCACTGAGCACCGAGCACCCTGAGTACTGAGCACCCAGCACACCGAGTACTGAGCACCCAGCACCCTGAGTACTGAGCACCCAGCACCCCGAGCACTGAGCACCGAGCACCCCGAGCACTGAGCACCCAGCGGCCTGAGTACAGAGCACCCAGCACCCTGAGCACTGAGCACCCAGCACCTTGAGTACTGAGCACCTAGCACCCTGAGTAATGAGCACCCAGCACCCTGAGCACTGAGCACCCAGCGGCCTGAGTACTGAGCACCCAATGTACTGAGCACCGAGCACCCTGAGCACTGAGCACCCAGCACCCTGAGTACTGAGCACCCAGCACCCTGAGCACTGAGCACCCAGCACCCTGAGTACTGAGCACCCAATGTACTGAGCACTGAGCACCCTGAGCACTGAGCACCCAGCACCCTGAGTACTGAGCACCCAGCGGCCTGAGTACTGAGCACCCAATGTACTGAGCACCGAGCACCCTGAGCACTGAGCACCCAGCACCCTGAGTACTGAGCACCCAGCACCCTGAGCACTGAGCACCCTGAGTACTGAGCACTGAGCACCCTGAGTACTGAGCAATGAGCACCCTGAGTACTGAGCACCCAGCACCCTGAGTACTGAGCACCCAGCAACCTGAGCACTGAGCACCGAGCACCCTGAGCACTGAGCACCCAGCACCCTGAGCACTGAGCACCCAGCACCCTGAGCACTGAGCACCCAGCACCCCGAGCACTGAGCACCCAGCACCCTGAGCACTGAGAACCCTGAGTACTGAGCACTGAGCACCCTGAGTACTGAGCACTGAGCACCCTGTGTATTGAGCACCAAGCACCCTGAGTACTGAGCACCCAGGACCCGGAGCAATGAGCACCCTGAGTACTGAGCACCCAGCACCCTGAGCACTGAGCACCGAGCACCCCGAGCACTGAGCACCCAGCACCCGGAGTACTGAGCACCCAGCACCCTGAGTACTAAGCACCGAGCACCCTGAGTACTGAGCACCCAGTACCCTGAGCACTGAACACACAGCACCCTGAGTACTGAGCTCCCCGAGCACTGAGCACCCAGCACCCTGAGCACTGAGGACCCAGCACCCTGAGTACTGAGCACCCAGCACCCTGAGCACTGAGCACCCAGCACCCTGAGTACTGAGCACCCAGCACCCTGAGCACTGAGCACCCAGCACCCTGAGTACTGAGCATCCAGCACCCTGAGCACTGAACAGCCAGCACCCTGAGTACTGAGCACTGAGCACCCAGCACCTAGAGAACTGAGCACTCAGCACCCTGTGTACTGAGCACTGAGCACCCAGCACCCTGAGCACTGAGCACCCTGAGTTCTGAGCACCCAGCACCCTGAGCACTGAGCACCCAGCACCCCGAGCACTGAGCACCCAGCACCCCGAGCACTGAGCACCCAGCAACCCGAGCACTGAGCACCCAGCACCCCGAGCACTGAGCACCCAGCACCCTGAGCACTGAGCACTGAGCACCCTAAGTACTGAGCACTGAGCACCCTGAGTACTGAGCACCCAGCACCCTGAGTACTGAGCACCCAGCACCCCGAGCACTGAGCACCCAGCACCCTGAGTAGTGAGCACCGAGCACCCTGAGTACTGAGCACCCAGCACCCTGAGTACTGAGCACCCAGCGTACTGAGCACCGAGCACCCAGCACCCTGAGTACTGAGCACCCAGCACCCTGAGCACTGAGCACCCAGCACCCTGAGTACTGAGCACTGAGCACCCTGAGTACTGAGCACCGAGCACCCCGAGCACTGAGCACCCAGCACCCCGAGCACCGAGCACCCAGCACCCTGAGCACTGAGCACCCAGCACCCTGAGCACTGAGAACCCAGCACCCTGAGTACTGAGCACCCAGCACCTGAGTACTGAGCACCCAACGTACTGAGCACCGAGCACCCTGACCACTGAGCCCCCAGCAACCTGAGTACTGAGCACCCAGCACCCTGAGCAATGAGCACCCTGAGTACTGAGCACCCAGCACCTTGAGCACTGAGCACCGAGCACCCCGAGCACTGAGCACCCAGCACCCGAAGTACTGAGCACCCAGCACCCTGAGTACTAAGCACCGAGCACCCTGAGTACTAAGCACCCAGCACACTGAGCACGGAGCACCCAGCACCCTGAGCACTGAGCAAACAGCACCCTGAGCACTGAGCAACCAGCACCCTGAGTACTGAGCACTGAGCACCCAGCACCCCGAGCACGGAGCACCCAGCACCCTTAGTACTGAGCACTGAGCACCCAGCACCCCGAGCACTGAGCACCCAGCACCCTGAGCACTGAGCACCCAGCACCCGAGTACTGATCACCCAGCACCCTGGGTACTGAGCACCCCGCACCATGAGTACTGAGCACCCAGCACGCTGAGCACTGAGCACCCCGCACCCTGAGCACTGAGCACCCAGCACCCCGAGCACTGCACACCCAGCACCCTGAGTACTGAGCACCCAGCACCCTGAGCACTGAGCACCCAGCACCCTGAGCACTGAGCACCCAGCACCCTGAGCAATGAGCACCCAGCACCCTGAGTAGTGAGCACCCAACGTACTGAGCACCGAGCACCCCGAGCACTGAGCACCCAGCACCCTGAGTACTGAGCACTGAGCACCCCGAGCACTGAGCACCCAGCACCCTGAGCACTGAGCACCCAGCACCCCGAGCACTGAGCACCCAGCACCCTGCGCACCCAGCACCCTGAGCACTGAGCACCCTGAGCACTGAGCACTGAGCACCCAGCACCCTGAGTACTGAGCACCCAACACTCTGAGCACTGAGCACCCAGCACGCTGACTACTGATCCCTGAGCACCCAGCACCCTGAGTACTGAGCACCCAGCACCCCGAGCACTGAGCACCCAGCACCCTGTGTACTGAGCATCGAGCACCCCGAGCACTGAGCAACCAGCACCCTGAGTACTGAGCACCCAGCACCCCGAGAATGAGCACCCAGCACCCCGAGCACTGAGCACCCAGCACCCTGAGCACTGAGCACCCAGCACCCTGAGTACTGAGCACCCTGAGTACTGACCACCCAGCACCCTGAGTACTGAGCACACTGCACCCCGAGCACTGAGCTCCCTGAGTACTGAGCACCCAGCACCCTGAGTACTGAGCACACAGCTCCCTGAGTACTGAGCACTGAGCACCCAGAGAACTGAGCACCCAGCACCCCGAGGACTGAGCACCCAGCACCCTGTGCACTGAGCACTGAGCATTCAGCACCCTGAGCACTGAGCACCCTGAGCTCTTAGCACCCTGAGTACTGAGCACCCAGCACCGTGATTACTGAGCACCCAGCACCCTGAGCACTGAGCACCCAGCACCCTGAGTACTGAGCACCCAGCACCCTGAGTACTGAGCACCGAGCACCCCGAGCACTGAGCACCCAGCACCCTGAGCACTGAGCACCCAGCACCCTGAGCACTGAGCACCCAGCACCCCGAGTACTGAGCACCGAGCACCCCGAGCACTGAGCACCCAGCACCCCGAGAACTGAGCACCCAGCACCCTGAGCACTGAGCACCCAGCACCCCGAGTACTGAGCACCCAGCACCCCGAGTACTGAGCACTGAGCACCCTGAGTACTGAGCACCCAGCACCCCGAGTACTGAGCACTGAGCACTATGAGTACTGAACACACAGAACCCTGAGTACTGAGCACCCCGAGCATTGAGCACCCAGCACCCTGAGCACTGAGGACCCAGCACCCTGAGTACTGAGCACCCAGCACCCTGAGCACTGAGCACCCAGCACCCTGAGTACTGAGCACGAGGCACCCTGAGCACTGAGCACCCAGCACCCTAAGAAATGAGCATCCAGCACCCCGAGCACTGAGCACCCAGCACCCTGAGTACTGAGCACTGAGCACCCAGCACCCGGAGCACTGAGCACTCAGCACCCTGTGTACTGAGCACTGAGTACCCAGCACCCCGAGCACTGAGCACCGAGCACCCTGAGTACTGAGCACTGAGCACCCAGCACCCTGAGCACTGAGCACTCAGCACCCTGTGTACTGAGCACTGAGCACCCAGCACCCCGAGCACTGAGCACCGAGCACCCTGAGTACTGAGCACCCAGCACACCGAGTACTGAGCACCCAGCACCCTGAGTACTGAGCACCCAGCACCCCGAGCACTGAGCACCGAGCACCCCGAGCACTGAGCACCCAGCACCCCGAGCACTGAGCACCCAGCACCCTGAGCACTGAGCACCCAGCACCCCGCGCACTGAGCACCCAGCACCCTGAGCACTGAGAACCCTGAGTACTGAGCACTGAGCACCCTGAGTACTGAGCACTGAGCACCCTGAGTATTGAGCACCCAGCACCCTGAGTACTGAGCACCCAGGACCCGGAGCAATGAGCACCCTGAGTACTGAGCACCCAGCACACTGAGCACTGAGCACCGAGCACCCCGAGCACTGAGCACCCAGCACCCGGAGTACTGAGCACCCAGCACCCTGAGTACTAAGCACCGAGCACCCTGAGTACTGAGCACCCAGTACCCTGAGCACTGAACCCACATCACCCTGAGTACTGAGCTCCCCGAGCACTGAGCACCCAGCACCCTGAGCACTGAGGACCCAGCACCCTGAGCACTGAGCACCCAGCACCCTGAGCACTGAGCACCCAGCACCCTGAGTACTGAGCACCCAGCACCCTGAGCACTGAGCACCCAGCACCCTGAGTACTGAGCATCCAGCACCCTGAGCACTGAGCAGCCAGCACCCTGAGTACTGAGCACTGAGCACCCAGCACCTAGAGCACTGAGCACTCAGCACCCTGTGTACTGAGCACTGAGCACCCAGCACCCTGAGCACTGAGCACCCTGAGTACTGAGCACCCAGCACCCTGAGCACTGAGCACCCAGCACCCTGAGCACTGAGCACCCAGCACCCTGAGCACTGAGCACTGAGCACCCTGAGTACTGAGCACTGAGCACCCTGAGCACTGAGCACCGAGCACCCTGAGTACTGAGCACTGAGCACCCTGAGCACTGAGCACCCAGCACCCTGAGTACTGAGCACCGAGCACCCTGAGCACTGAGGACCGAGCACCCTGAGTACTAAGCACCCAGCACCCTGAATACTGAGCACCCAGCACCCTGAGCACTGAGCACCCAGCACGCTGAGTACTGAGCACTGAGCACCCTGCGTACTGAGCACCGAGCACCCTGAGCACTGAGCACCCAGCACGCTGAGTACTGAGCTCTGAGCACTCTGAGTACTGAGCACCGAGCACCCTGAGTACTGAGCACCCAGCACTCTGAGCACTGAGCACCCAGCACCCTGAGCACTGAGCACCCAGCACCCCGAGTACTGAGCACCCAGCACCCCGAGTACTGAGCACTGAGCACCCTGAGTACTGAGCACCAAGCACCCCGAGTACTGAGCACTGAGCACTATGAGTACTGAGCACCCAGTACCCTGAGTACTGAGCACCCAGTACTCTGAGCACTGAACACACAGAACCCTGAGTACTGAGCACCCCGAGCACTGAGCACCCAGCTCCCTGAGCACTGAGGACCCAGCACCCTGAGTACTGAGCACCCAGCACCCTGAGGACTGAGCACCCAGCACCCTGAGTACTGAGCACGAGGCACCCTGAGCACTGAGCACCCAGCACCCTAAGTACTGAGCACTGAGCACCCAGCACCCTGAGCACTGAGCACTCAGCACCCTGTGTACTGAGCACTGAGTACCCAGCACCCCGAGCACTGAGCACCGAGCACCCTGAGTACTGAGCACTGAGCACCCAGCACCCCGAGCACTGAGCACTCAGCACCCTGTGTACTGAGCACTGAGCACCCAGCACCCCGAGCACTGAGCACCGAGCACCCTGAGTACTGAGCACCCAGCACACCGAGTACTGAGCACCCAGCACCCTGAGTACTGAGCACCCAGCACCCCGAGCACTGAGCACCGAGCACCCCGAGCACTGAGCACCCAGCGGCCTGAGTACAGAGCACCCAGCACCCTGAGCACTGAGCACCCAGCACCTTGAGTACTGAGCACCTAGCACCCTGAGTAATGAGCACCCAGCACCCTGAGCACTGAGCACCCAGCGGCCTGAGTACTGAGCACCCAATGTACTGAGCACCGAGCACCCTGAGCACTGAGCACCCAGCACCCTGAGTACTGAGCACCCAGCACCCTGAGCACTGAGCACCCAGCACCCTGAGTACTGAGCACCCAATGTACTGAGCACTGAGCACCCTGAGCACTGAGCACCCAGCACCCTGAGTACTGAGCACCCAGCGGCCTGAGTACTGAGCACCCAATGTACTGAGCACCGAGCACCCTGAGCACTGAGCACCCAGCACCCTGAGTACTGAGCACCCAGCACCCTGAGCACTGAGCACCCTGAGTACTGAGCACTGAGCACCCTGAGTACTGAGCAATGAGCACCCTGAGTACTGAGCACCCAGCACCCTGAGTACTGAGCACCCAGCAACCTGAGCACTGAGCACCGAGCACCCTGAGCACTGAGCACCCAGCACCCTGAGCACTGAGCACCCAGCACCCTGAGCACTGAGCACCCAGCACCCCGAGCACTGAGCACCCAGCACCCTGAGCACTGAGAACCCTGAGTACTGAGCACTGAGCACCCTGAGTACTGAGCACTGAGCACCCTGTGTATTGAGCACCAAGCACCCTGAGTACTGAGCACCCAGGACCCGGAGCAATGAGCACCCTGAGTACTGAGCACCCAGCACCCTGAGCACTGAGCACCGAGCACCCCGAGCACTGAGCACCCAGCACCCGGAGTACTGAGCACCCAGCACCCTGAGTACTAAGCACCGAGCACCCTGAGTACTGAGCACCCAGTACCCTGAGCACTGAACACACAGCACCCTGAGTACTGAGCTCCCCGAGCACTGAGCACCCAGCACCCTGAGCACTGAGGACCCAGCACCCTGAGTACTGAGCACCCAGCACCCTGAGCACTGAGCACCCAGCACCCTGAGTACTGAGCACCCAGCACCCTGAGCACTGAGCACCCAGCACCCTGAGTACTGAGCATCCAGCACCCTGAGCACTGAACAGCCAGCACCCTGAGTACTGAGCACTGAGCACCCAGCACCTAGAGAACTGAGCACTCAGCACCCTGTGTACTGAGCACTGAGCACCCAGCACCCTGAGCACTGAGCACCCTGAGTTCTGAGCACCCAGCACCCTGAGCACTGAGCACCCAGCACCCCGAGCACTGAGCACCCAGCACCCCGAGCACTGAGCACCCAGCAACCCGAGCACTGAGCACCCAGCACCCCGAGCACTGAGCACCCAGCACCCTGAGCACTGAGCACTGAGCACCCTAAGTACTGAGCACTGAGCACCCTGAGTACTGAGCACCCAGCACCCTGAGTACTGAGCACCCAGCACCCCGAGCACTGAGCACCCAGCACCCTGAGTAGTGAGCACCGAGCACCCTGAGTACTGAGCACCCAGCACCCTGAGTACTGAGCACCCAGCGTACTGAGCACCGAGCACCCAGCACCCTGAGTACTGAGCACCCAGCACCCTGAGCACTGAGCACCCAGCACCCTGAGTACTGAGCACTGAGCACCCTGAGTACTGAGCACCGAGCACCCCGAGCACTGAGCACCCAGCACCCCGAGCACCGAGCACCCAGCACCCTGAGCACTGAGCACCCAGCACCCTGAGCACTGAGAACCCAGCACCCTGAGTACTGAGCACCCAGCACCTGAGTACTGAGCACCCAACGTACTGAGCACCGAGCACCCTGACCACTGAGCCCCCAGCAACCTGAGTACTGAGCACCCAGCACCCTGAGCAATGAGCACCCTGAGTACTGAGCACCCAGCACCTTGAGCACTGAGCACCGAGCACCCCGAGCACTGAGCACCCAGCACCCGAAGTACTGAGCACCCAGCACCCTGAGTACTAAGCACCGAGCACCCTGAGTACTAAGCACCCAGCACACTGAGCACGGAGCACCCAGCACCCTGAGCACTGAGCAAACAGCACCCTGAGCACTGAGCAACCAGCACCCTGAGTACTGAGCACTGAGCACCCAGCACCCCGAGCACGGAGCACCCAGCACCCTTAGTACTGAGCACTGAGCACCCAGCACCCCGAGCACTGAGCACCCAGCACCCTGAGCACTGAGCACCCAGCACCCGAGTACTGATCACCCAGCACCCTGGGTACTGAGCACCCCGCACCATGAGTACTGAGCACCCAGCACGCTGAGCACTGAGCACCCCGCACCCTGAGCACTGAGCACCCAGCACCCCGAGCACTGCACACCCAGCACCCTGAGTACTGAGCACCCAGCACCCTGAGCACTGAGCACCCAGCACCCTGAGCACTGAGCACCCAGCACCCTGAGCAATGAGCACCCAGCACCCTGAGTAGTGAGCACCCAACGTACTGAGCACCGAGCACCCCGAGCACTGAGCACCCAGCACCCTGAGTACTGAGCACTGAGCACCCCGAGCCACTGAGCACCCAGCACCCTGAGCACTGAGCACCCAGCACCCCGAGCACTGAGCACCCAGCACCCTGCGCACCCAGCACCCTGAGCACTGAGCACCCTGAGCACTGAGCACTGAGCACCCAGCACCCTGAGTACTGAGCACCCAACACTCTGAGCACTGAGCACCCAGCACGCTGACTACTGATCCCTGAGCACCCCAGCACCCTGAGTACTGAGCACCCAGCACCCCGAGCACTGAGCACCCAGCACCCTGTGTACTGAGCATCGAGCACCCCGAGCACTGAGCAACCAGCACCCTGAGTACTGAGCACCCAGCACCCCGAGAATGAGCACCCAGCACCCCGAGCACTGAGCACCCAGCACCCTGAGCACTGAGCACCCAGCACCCTGAGTACTGAGCACCCTGAGTACTGACCACCCAGCACCCTGAGTACTGAGCACACTGCACCCCGAGCACTGAGCTCCCTGAGTACTGAGCACCCAGCACCCTGAGTACTGAGCACACAGCTCCCTGAGTACTGAGCACTGAGCACCCAGAGAACTGAGCACCCAGCACCCCGAGGACTGAGCACCCAGCACCCTGTGCACTGAGCACTGAGCATTCAGCACCCTGAGCACTGAGCACCCTGAGCTCTTAGCACCCTGAGTACTGAGCACCCAGCACCGTGATTACTGAGCACCCAGCACCCTGAGCACTGAGCACCCCAGCACCCTGAGTACTGAGCACCCAGCACCCTGAGTACTGAGCACCGAGCACCCCGAGCACTGAGCACCCAGCACCCTGAGCACTGAGCACCCAGCACCCTGAGCACTGAGCACCCAGCACCCCGAGTACTGAGCACCGAGCACCCCGAGCACTGAGCACCCAGCACCCCGAGAACTGAGCACCCAGCACCCTGAGCACTGAGCACCCAGCACCCCGAGTACTGAGCACCCAGCACCCCGAGTACTGAGCACTGAGCACCCTGAGTACTGAGCACCCAGCACCCCGAGTACTGAGCACTGAGCACTATGAGTACTGAACACACAGAACCCTGAGTACTGAGCACCCCGAGCATTGAGCACCCAGCACCCTGAGCACTGAGGACCCAGCACCCTGAGTACTGAGCACCCAGCACCCTGAGCACTGAGCACCCAGCACCCTGAGTACTGAGCACGAGGCACCCTGAGCACTGAGCACCCAGCACCCTAAGAAATGAGCATCCAGCACCCCGAGCACTGAGCACCCAGCACCCTGAGTACTGAGCACTGAGCACCCAGCACCCGGAGCACTGAGCACTCAGCACCCTGTGTACTGAGCACTGAGTACCCAGCACCCCGAGCACTGAGCACCGAGCACCCTGAGTACTGAGCACTGAGCACCCAGCACCCTGAGCACTGAGCACTCAGCACCCTGTGTACTGAGCACTGAGCACCCAGCACCCCGAGCACTGAGCACCGAGCACCCTGAGTACTGAGCACCCAGCACACGAGTACTGAGCACCCAGCACCCTGAGTACTGAGCACCCAGCACCCCGAGCACTGAGCACCGAGCACCCCGAGCACTGAGCACCCAGCACCCCGAGCACTGAGCACCCAGCACCCTGAGTACTGAGCACCCAGCACCCCGAGCACTGAGCACCCAGCACCCTGATTACTGAGCACCGAGCACCCTGAGTACTGAGCACCCAGCACCCTGAGCACTGAGCACCCAGCGACCCTGAGCACTGAGCACCCAGCACCCTGAGCACTGAGCACCCAGCACCCTGAGTACTGAGCACCCAATGTACTGAGCACTGAGCACCCTGAGCACTGAGCACCCAGCACCCTGAGCACTGAGCACCCAGCACCCTGAGCACTGAGCACCCAGCACCCTGAGTACTGAGCACCCAATGTACTGAGCACTGAGCACCCTGAGCACTGAGCACCCAGCACCCTGAGTACTGAGCACCCAGCACCCTGAGCACTGAGCACCCTGAGTACTGAGCACTGAGCACCCTGAGTACTGAGCAATGAGCACCCTGAGTACTGAGCACCCAGCACCCTGAGTACTGAGCACCCAGCAACCTGAGCACTGAGCACTGAGCACCCTGAGCACTGAGCACACAGCACCCTGAGCACTGAGCACCCAGCACCCTGAGCACTGAGCACCCAGCACCCCGAGCACTGAGCACCCAGCACCCTGAGCACGGAGAACCCAGAGTACTGAGCACTGAGCACCCTGAGTACTGAGCACTGAGCACCCTGAGTATTGAGCACCCAGCACCCTGAGTACTGAGCACCCAGGACCCGGAGCAATGAGCACCCTGAGTACTGAGCACCCAGCACCCTGAGCACTGAGCACCGAGAACCCCGAGCACTGAGCAGCCAGCACCCTGAGTACTGAGCACCCAGCACCCTGAGCACTGAGGACCGAGCACCCTGAGTACTAAGCACCCAGCACCCTGAGTACTGAGCACCCAGCACCCTGAGCACTGAGCACCCAGCAAGCTGAGTACTGAGCACTGAGCACCCTGAGTACTGAGCACCGAGCACCCTGAGCACTGAGCACCCAGCACGCTGAGTACTGAGCTCTGAGCACTCTGAGTACTGAGCACCGAGCACCCTGAGTAACTGAGCACCCAGCACTCTGAGCACTGAGCACCCAGCACCCTGAGCACTGAGCACCCAGCACCCCGAGCACTGAGCACCCAGCAACCCGAGCACTGAGCACCCAGCACCCCGAGCACTGAGCACCCAGCAACCTGAGCACTGAGCACTGAGCACCCTAAGTACTGAGCAGTGAGCACCCTGAGTACTGAGCACCCAGCACCCTGAGTACTGAGCACCCAGCGTACTGAGCACCGAGTACCCCGAGCACTTAGCACCCAGCACCCTGAGTACTGAGCACCCAGCACCCCGAGCACTGAGCACCCAGCACCCTGAGTAGTGAGCACCGAGCACCCTGAGTACTGAGCACCCAGCACCCTGAGTACTGAGCACCCAGCGTACTGAGCACCGAGCACCCAGCACCCTGAGTACTGAGCACCCAGCACCCTGAGCACTGAGCACCCAGCACCCTGAGTACTGAGCACTGAGCACCCTGAGTACTGAGCACCGAGCACCCCGAGCACTGAGCACCAAGCACCCCGAGCACCGAGCACCCAGCACCCTGAGCACTGAGCACCCAGCACCCTGAGCACTGAGCACCCAGCACCCTGAGTACTGAGCACCCAGCACCTGAGTACTGAGCACCCAACGTACTGTGCACCGAGCACCCTGACCACTGAGCACCCAGCACCCTGAGTACTGAGCACCCAGCACCCTGAGCAATGAGCACCCTGAGTACTGAGCACCCAGCACCTTGAGCACTGAGCACCGAGCACCCCGAGCATTGAGCACCCAGCACCCGAAGTACAGAGCACCCAGCACCCTGAGTATTAAGCACCGAGCACCCTGAGTACTGAGCACCAGCACCGTGAGCACTGAGCACCCAGCACCCTGAGCACTGAGCACACAGCACCCTGAGCACTGAGCATCCAGCACCCTGAGTACTGAGCACTGAGCACCCAGCACCCCGAGCACGGAGCACCCAGCACCCTGAGTACTGAGCACTGAGCACCCAGCACCCCGAGCACTGAGCACCCAGCACCCTGAGCACTGAGCACCCAGCACCCGAGTACTGATCACCCAGTACCCTGGGTACTGAGCACCCCGCACCATGAGTACTGAGCACCCAGCACCCCGAGTACTGAGCACCCAGCACGCTGAGCACTGAGCACCCCAGCACCCTGAGCACTGAGCACCCAGCACCCCGAGCACTGCACACCCAGCACCCTGAGTACTGAGCACCCAGCACCCTGAGCACTGAGCACCCAGCACCCTGAGCACTGAGCAACCAGCACCCTGAGCAATGGGCACACAGCACCCTGAGTAGTGAGCACCCAACGTACTGAGCACCGATCACCCCGAGCACTGAGCACCCAGCACCCGGAGTACTGAGCACCCAGCACCCTGAGTACTAAGCACAGAGCACCCTGAGTACTGAGCACCCAGCACCCTGAGCACTGAGCACCCAGCACCCTGAGTACTGTGCAGCAAGCACCCCGAGTACTGAGCACCCAGCACCCCGAGCACTGAGCACCCAGCACCCCGAGCACTGAGCACCCAGCACCCTGAGTACTGAGCACCCAGCACCCTGAGTACTGAGCACCCAGCACCCCGAGCACTGAGTACCCAGCACCCTGAGCACTGAGCACCCAGCACCCTGAGCACTGAGCACCCAGCACCCTGAGCACTGAGCACCCAGCACCCTGAGTACTGAGCACTGAGCACCCTGCACCCCGAGCCCTGAGCACCCAGCACCCTGAGTACTGAGCACTGAGCACCCAGCACCCAGAGCACTGAGCACACAGCACCCTGAGCACTGAGCACCGAGCACCCGAGTACTGAGCACCCAGCACCCTGAGTACTGAGCACCCAGCACCCCGAGCACTGAGCACCCAGCACCCTGAGTACTGAGCACCCAGCACCCTGAGCACTGAGCACCGAGCACCCTGAGCACTGAGCACCCAGCACCCTGAGGACTGAGCACCCAGCACCCCGAGCACTGAGCACCTAGCACCCTGAGCACTGAGCACCCTGAGTACTGAGCACTGAGCACCCTGAGTACTGAGCAATGAGCACCCTGAGTACTGAGCACCAAGCACACTGAGTACTGAGCACCAGCACCCTGAGCACTGAGCACCCAGCACCCCGAGCACTGAGCACCCAGCACCCTGAGCACTGAGAACCCTGAGTACTGAGCACTGAGCACCCTGAGTACTGAGCACTGAGCACCCTGAGTATTGAGCACCCAGCACCCTGAGTACTGAGCACCCAGGACACGGAGCAAAGAGCACCCTGAGTACTGAGCACCCAGCACCCTGAGCACTGAGCACCGAGCACCCCGAGCACTGAGCACCCAGCACCCGGAGTACTGAGCACCCAGCACCCTGAGTACTAAGCACCGAGCACCCTGAGTACTGAGCACCCAGTACCCTGAGCACTGAACACACAGCACCCTGAGTACTGAGCACCCCGAGCACTGAGCAACCCAGCACCCTGAGAACTGAGGACCCAGCACCCTGAGTACTGAGCACCCAGCACCCTGAGCACTGAGCACCCAGCACCCTGAGTACTGAGCACCCAGCACCCTGAGCACTGAGCACCCAGCACCCTGAATACTGAGCATCCAGCACCCCGAGCACTGAGCAGCCAGCACCCTGAGTACTGAGCACTGAGCACCCAGCACCCAGAGCACTGAGCACTCAGCACCCTGTGTACTGAGCACTGAGCACCCAGCACCCTGAGCACTGAGCACCGTGAGTACTGAGCACAAAGCACCCTGAGCACTGAGCACCCAGCACCCCGAGCGCTGAGCAACCAGCACCCAGAGAACTGAGCACTGAGCACCCTGAGTACTGAGCACTGAGCACCCTGAGCACTGAGTACCCAGCACCCTGAGTACTGAGCACCCAGCACCCTGAGCACTGAGGACCGAGGACCCTGAGTACTAAGCACCCAGCACCCTGAGTACTGAGCACCCAGCACCCTGAGCACTGAGCACCCAGCACGCTGAGTACTGAGAACTGAGCACCCTGAGTACTGAGCACCGAGCACCCAGAGCACTGAGCACCCTGCACGCTGAGTACTGAGCACTGAGCACCCTGAGCACTGAGCACCCAGCACCCTGAGTACTGAGCACTGAGCACCCTGAGTACTGAGCACCCAGCACCATGAGTACTGAGCACCCAGCACCCTGAGCAATGAGCACCCTGAGTACTGATCACCCAGCACACTGAGCACTGAGCACCGAGCACCCCGAGCAGTGAGCACCCAGCACCCTGAGCACTGAGGACCCAGCACCCTGAGTACTGAGCACCCAGCACCCTGAGCACTGAGCACACAGCACCCTGAGTACTGAGCACCCAGCACCCTGAGCACTGAGCACCCAGCACCCTGAGTACTGAGCATCCAGCACCCCGAGCACTGAGCACCCAGCACCCCGAGCACTGAGCACTCAGCACCCTGTGTACTGAGCACTGAGTACTCAGCACCCCGAGCACTGAGCACCCAGCACCCTGAGCACTGAGCACCCTGAGTACTGAGCACCCAGCACCCTGAGCACTGAGGACCCAGCACCTGAGTACTGAGCACCCAGCACCCTGAGCACTGAGCACACAGCACCCTGAGTACTGAGCACCCAGCACCCTGAGCACTGAGCACCCAGCACCCTGAGTACTGAGCACCCAGCACCCTGAGCACTGAGCACCCAGCACCCTGAGTACTGAGCACCCAGCACCCTGAGCACTGAGCACCCAGCACCCTGAGTACTGAGCATCCAGCACCCTGAGCACTGAACAGCCAGCACCCTGAGTACTGAGCACTGAGCACCCAGCACCTAGAGAACTGAGCACTCAGAACCCTGTGTACTG